>NC_053025.1:444668995-444781240 GCF_003073215.2 Triticum urartu | reverse complement strand
GAAGGTCTACCAAATATAATGGGACAAAAGCTATCTTGTGGGGAACCAAGAACAAGAAAATCAGCAGGATATTTAGTTTTCCCACATAAGACTTCAACATCTCTATCAATTCCCATTGGTGAAATAGTATCTCTATTGGCAAGTTTAATTGTGACATCAATATCTTCTAACTCAACATGTGCAATATCATGCATAATTTCTCTATAAAGGCTAATAGGTATTGCACTAGCACTAGAACCCATATCACATAAGCCATGATAACAATGATCTCCTATTTTAACAGAAATAACAGGCATGCCTACCATAGGTCTAGGTTTATCTTTATCACGGGGTTTAGCAATTCTAGCAGTTTCATGACATAAATAAATAACATGCCCATCTATATTATTAGACAAGAGATCTTTAACAATAGCAATATTAGGTTCAACTTTGACTTTCTCAGGAGGTGTATAAGTTTTAATATTGCTTTTACGAACCACAGTTGAACCTTTAGCATGATCCTTTATCCTAACAGGGAAAGGTGGTTTCTCAACATAAGAAGTAGGAACAATAGGATCATCATAAGTGATAGTCTTTTCTTCAACTTTAATAGGTGCACCTAGTTTTACTTCTATGGGAGGATGATATTTAAGCCACTTCCTCTTGGGGAGATCAACATAAGCAGCAAAAGATTCATAGAAAGAAGCTACTATCTCAGAGTCAAGTCCATATTTAGTGCTAAATTTACGAAAAATATCGGTATCCATAAAAGATTTAACACAATCAAAACTAGGTGTCATACCTGACTCCTTACCATTGTCGAGGTCCCAATCTTCAGAGTTGCGTTTAACTCTTTCCAATAAATCCCATTTTAATTCAATAGTCTTCATCATGAAAGAGCCAGCACAAGAAGTATCAAGCATGGTGCGATTGTTACCAGAAAGCCGAGCATAAAAATTTTGAATAATCATTTCTCTTGAGAGCTCATGATTAGGGTATGAATATAACATTGATATAAGCCTCCCCCAAGCTTGAACGATGCTTTATCCATCGCGAGGCCAAAAATTATATATGTAATTGCGATCACGATGAACAAGGTGCACAGGATAAAACTTCTGATGAAATTCCAATTTCAATCATTTGTAATTCCAAGACCTCATATCATCACATAGCCTATACCATGTCGATGCCTCTCCCCTCAAAGATAAAGGGAAGACTTCTTCTTAACAACATCTCTGGGTACACCTGCAAGCTTAAATAATCCACAAACTTCATCCACATATATCAGATGTTCATCAAGATGTTTTGTTCCATCTCCTAAAAAATGATTGGCTAGCAGTTTTACTATCATACCCGAAGGAACTTCAAAGCAAGCATTTTCGTTTCCATTATCATTTTCAGTAGGTTCAGTAGGTTGAGGAGCAACTCTTTGCTCTACTGGTCGGGGTGAAGATACCCCGAACAAGCCCCTCAGAGGATTACCTTCCATGGTAACAAGTGACAGTAAATTTAAGCACACTATATAAATTTTTCCTTACCAAATTCCACCTACCAAAGGCGCTTCACTCCCCGGGAATGGCGCCAGAAAAGAGTCTTGATGACCCACAAGTATAGGGGATCTATCGTATTCCTTTCGATAAGTAAGAGTGTCGAACCCAACGAGGAGCAGAAGGAAATGATAAGCGGTTTCCAGCAAGGTATTCTCTGCAAGCACTGAAATAGGTGGTAACAGATAGTTTTGTGATAGGATAATTTGTAACGAGCAACAAGTAACAAGAGTAAATAAAGTGCAGCAAGGTGGCCCAATCCTTTTTGTAGCAAAGGATAGGCCTGGACAAACTCTTATATGATGTAAAGCGCTCCCGAGGACACATGGGAATATCGTCAAGCTAGTTTTCATCACGTTCATATGATTCGCGTTCGGTACTTTGATAATTTGGTATGTGGGTGGACCAGTGCTTGGGTACTGCCCTTACTTGGACAAGCATCCCACTTATGATTAACCTCTATTGCAAGCATCCACAACTACAACAAAAGTATTAAGGTAAACCTAACCATAGTATGAAACATATGGATCCAAATCAGCCCCTTACGAAGCAACGCATAAACTAGGGTTTAAGCTTCTGTCACTCTAGCAACCCATCATCTACTTATTACTTCCCAATGCCTTCCTCTAGGCCCAAATAATGGTGAAGTGTCATGTAGTCGACGTTCACATAACACCACTAGAGGAGAGACAACATACATCTCATCAAAATATCGAATGAATACCAAATTCACATGACTACTAATAGCAAGACTTCTCCCATGTCCTCAGGAACAAAAGTAACTACTCACGAAGCATAAACATGTTCATAATCAGCGGGGTATTAATATGCATATAGGATTTGAACATATGATCTTCCACCAATTGAACCAAATAGAATCAACTACAAGGAGTAATTAACACTACTAGCAACCTACTAGCACCAATCCCGCACTTTTAGACAAGAATTAGATACAAGAGATGAACTAGGGTTTTGAGATGAGATGGTGCTGATGAAGATGTTGATGGATATTGCCCTCTCCCGATGAGAGGAGCGTTAGTGATGACGATGGCGATGATTTCCCCCTTCGGGAGGGAACTTTCCCCGGCAGAACAGCTCTGCTAGAGCCCTAGATTGGTTCCGCCAAGGTTTCGCCTCGTGGCAGCGGAGTTTGATCCGAGAAGATGGCTAATGATTTTTTTCCCATCGAAAGACTCCATATAGCATAAGATGGCCACCGGAGGGCCACCAGGGGGCCCACGAGGTAGGGGGGCGCGCCCCTACCCTCGTGGGCAGGGTGTGCCCCTCCTGGTGAAGTTCTTGCTCTCAATATTTTTTTTATATATTTGGAAAACATCTTCCGTGAAGTTTCAGGACTTTTGGAGATGTGCAGAATAGCTCTCTAATATTTGCTCCTTTCCAGCCCAGAATTCCAGCTGCCGGCATTCCCCTTCTTCATGTAAACCTTGTAAAATAAGAGAGAATAGGCATAAGTATTGTAACATAATGTGTAATAACAGCCCATAATGCAATAAATATCGATATAAAAGCATGATGCAAAATGGACGTATCAACTCCCCCAAGCTTAGACCTCGCTTGTCCTCAAGCGAAAGCCGAAATTGAAAAATATGTCCACATGTTTAGAGATAGAGGTGTCGATAAAATAAAATACGGACATGAGGGCATCATGATCATTTTTTGAACAGCAACATATATATATATGTATATATATATACATATATCGCGCTATTCGTCACCCTGGTGAGTAATAGTTATTCTTCACCCCCTCTCTATTTTGACGTCATTGCACCGTATTTTTAGGTTTCATAAATTTTGTCTTATTTCATACGTAAAAAGAACGTAAGAAAATATATACTCGCTGTAAAAAATATTTTATGTTATGTAAAGTTACGAACGTAAAAACATACATAAAAATGCGATATTTTTGGTCTTATAACCTATTTTTTTGTTTTCTTATACCAAATTTTATGTAGTGAATCAATATGAATGTAACTATTTGTATTCCAAACGTAATTTGTTTATGAAGCGATCGTAAGATTACCTCGGGTGAAGAATAACTTATTCTGCACCCTGGGTGATGAATAGCAACACTATATATTTGTATATATATATGTATATATGTATATATATATATATTTTCATATGATTTCTTATGCTAAAGTAACAATTCATTCACATACTCAAGTATGAATCATAAAATTCATTGAAAACTAACAAATTGTAATCTCAGACATTGTAGCAATTGCAATTTATCATAACATAGGAAAGAGTAAATATAAGAGCTTCTCAGAAAGTCCACATACTCAGTCATCATTTAGTCTTTCACAATTGCTAACACTCACGCGATAGTTATGGTTATGAAGTTTTAATTGGACACAGACAAAGATAGGGGCTTATAGTTTTGCCTCCCAACCTTTTACCTCAAGGGTAATTTCAACAATAATAGTTCATGAAAATCCACATCCAATTAGCCATATATATTAGGATCTTTCGAACACATTGTGCTTGGCAAAGGATAAAATGTAAAAAGGAAAGGTGAGGATCACCATGACTCTTTGCATGAAGTATAAGACAATAATAAAAGATAGACCCTCCACAGAGGGAAGCAGAGGTTGTCATGTGCTTTTATGGTTGGATGCATGAAATCTTAATGCAAAAGAACGTCACTTTATATTGCCACTTGTGATATGGACCTTTATTATGCAGGCCGTCGCTTTTATTTCTTCCACATCACAAGATCGTATAAAGATTATTTTCTCCACAGTAATAAGTCATACATATTTAGAGAGCAATTCTTATTGCTTGAAACGATGACAACTTACTCGAGGGATCTTACTCAATCCATAGGTAGGTAGATATGGTGGACTTTTATGGCAAAACTGGGTTTAGGGATATTTGGAAGCACAAGTAGTATCTCTACTTGGTGCAAAGAAATTGGCTAGCAAGAGAGGGAAAGGCAAGCTCAACATGTTGGATGATCCATGACAGTATAATTTATCTCAGATGTAAGAAAACATAACCCATTACATTGTCTTTCTTGTCCAACATCAACTCTTTAGCAAGCCATATTTTAATGAGTGCTCACAATCATAAAAGATGTCCAAGATAGTATATTTATATGTGAAAACCTCACTTTCTTTATTACTTCCTATTAATTGCAACGATGACCAAAACTATGTTTGTCAACTCTCAACAATTTTTATTCATCATACTCTTTATATGCGAAGTCATTACTCTCCATAAGATCCATATGATCTCTTTATTTCGTTTTATTCTTCTCTTTTATTATATTCCCTCAAGATCATAGCACAATAATCAAGCCCTTGACTCAACACTAATCTTTATTATATATAGCTCACGGACTCGATTACATAGAAGGATCATAAAGCCGAACTAAAACTAGATTATACTAAAACTTTATTCTACTAGATCAAGATATTACCAAAAGGATCGAACTAAGAAAAACGGTAAAGATAAAAGGGATGGTGATACGATACCGGGGCACTCCCCCAAGCTTGGCAATTGCCAAGGGGAGTGCCCATACCCGATGCTCAGTTCTTCTTTGTTGGTGAAGAAGGTGTTGGTGATGATGGGTAGTCACACATCGAGCATAAGAGATCCTCCAATTTGCGGATAATTCCCTTGAGTGCGATGATATGCTCCGTCAAAAAAATATTTTCACTTGTCAGATACTTGTTTTGAATGCGAGCTAACTCAAACATTTTGAATGCTTCTATCTCCTTTGGGGTTGATCTCTTATGCTACTGCCGGAACTTGATCCCCCTTGGCCTTCTTGATCTCATCATCCTTGTTGATCTCTCCGGGTTCTTCTCTCTTCAGCTCTATCTTCATTAGCCAAGCATCGTTGTCCTCATTGTTGGAGGAGGAGGGAGACGACATGATGCTTGGCCTAGACAACCCTGGCAGAAAACAGCTCAAAACAAGAACATGAGATTTTTGCGTGATACGTTGGTCAAAACCTTTGGGAGATTATATAATGAATTTTTACCGACCAAAAGAAGTATCGTGCAGGAAAACGGAGTCCGGAGAGCACACGGGGTGTCCACGAGGCAGGGGGCGCGCCCAGGGGGGGAGGGCGCGCCCTCCACCCTCGTGGGAGCCACATGTCCTTTTCGGTCTGCTTCTTATTTTCCTATTTTCTTAAATATTCCAAAACGGAGAAAATTTGCCATTAGAACTTTTTTGGAGTTGGTTTACTTATCGTACCACGTACCTATTCTTTTTCGGAGTCTGAAATGTTCTGGAAAGTGTCCCTTATGTATTCCTCCGGGGTTACGGTTTCAATAACATTAGTTTCAACATTTATAGGATTACCTTAGATATAATGTTTGATTCTTTGACCGTTCACCACCCTCGGATTTGTGCCTTTGAAATTGTTGATTTTTATGGCGCCGGAACGATAGACCTCCTCGACGACGTAAGGACCTTCCCATTTAGAGAGGAGTTTGCCTGGAAAAATCTTAAATGAGAGATGTATAACAATACATAATTACCTACATTAAACTCACGTTTTTGTATCCTTTTGTCATGCCATCTTTTAACTTTTTCTTTAAAAAGTTTGGCATTATCATAAGCCTGGGTTCTCCATTCATCAAGTGAGCTAATGTAAAAAAGTCTCTTCTCACCGGCAAGTTTGAAGTCATAGTTGAGCTCTTTAATAGCCCAATATGCCTTATGTTCTAATTCAAGAGGTAAGTGACATGCTTTACCATAAACTATTTTATATGGAGACATACCCATAGGATTTTTGTATGCAGTGCTATAAGCCCATAATGCATCATCAAGTTTCTTGGACCAATTCTTTCTAGATCTATTGACAGTCTTCTGCAAAATTAATTTAAGCTGCCTATTGCTATGTTCTACTTGACCAGTAGACTTTGGGTGATAAGGATATGCAATTCTATGATTAATGTCATACTTGGCAAGCATTTTACGAAAGGCACCATGAATAAAAATGTGAACCACCATCAGTTATTAAATATCTAGGGACTCCAAACCTCGGAAAAATAACTTCTTTAAGCATCTTAGTAGAGGTGTTATGATCAGCACTACTAGTTGGGATAGCCTCTACCCACTTAGTAACATAATCAACAGCAACGAAAATATGTGTGTACCCATTAGAGGAAGGAAAAGGTCCCATATAATTAAAGCCCCAAACATCAAATGGTTTAATAACAAGTGAATAATTCATAGGCATTTCTTGACGTCTACTAATATTACCAATTCTTTGACATTCATCACAAGACAAAACAAACTTACGGGCATCCTTGAAGAGAGTAGGCCAATAAAAACCGGATTGCAATACCTTATGTGCAGTTCTATCTCCAGCATGGTGTCTGTCGTGGTTTTATCACGGCAGATGTCCTAGAGAAATGACTTAGTCATGGAGCCATCGCGACGGGTTAGCTTGAAGGGGTTAAAGCGGACACAAGGACGCAAGAGAGTTTATACTAGTTCGGCCCCTTCGATGAAGGTAAAAGCCTACGTCTAGTTGTGATGGAATTGATGGGGTTTCGATGACTAGGGAGCAAACAAGCTTCGCCTATGTCTCGAGTTGTTGTCTGTTGTCCTTGAACCGCCGCCGGGTCGTCCCCTTATATACACGGGTGACTCTCGTCGGCTTACGGAGTCCCAATACCGGCTCATAGATGTGTCCGGTTTGGTCTCTTCTTATTCCTAACTTACAATACAGGTTAACTACTAACGCCGGTTTACGGCTGCAGGCCTTGAGCCGACCATGGGCCTTGAGCCCTCCTCTGTCTTCTTGGGCTTTAACTTACTTAACTACTGACGAAGTTAACCCGGCCCAGATAGGCCGGTTTACGCCCAGTAGTAATATCCCCAACATTAGGCCCCAGATTGATTTGAACGGGTTCATGTCAATCCTTTAATAAAAGCTTCATCTTCAACATCTTCTTATAAATTGGTAAACCGCCATGATGTCATCTTCTCTGATTGCTGTAAACCGGAGTGACGTCACCTGTCATAACGAAGCTATCCATTATGCTTCTTTGTTTAATAGATCGGCGGAAATCGAGGCGACAGCTCCGTTTTGTGGCCCCTTGATTGTCGCGCCTGACTCATGTTCTTTCGCCTTATAAATAGGACCGAAGGGTCATTTCTTTTCTCCTTCCGTGCCTTCTTCATCTTCCTCGCGTCGCCAGCCTCGGAGCTCCGCCGCCGCCGTCGACCTCTGCCTCATCCTTGGCCGCTGCATCAACCTGAGCGCACCAGAACATCGCGGCAACCTTCCGCATCTTCCTCAGCTCCGGTAAATCTTCTATCTTTTCCCCCGCAGATCTGGCCTAGGGTTTCGCAGTTCTTCAGTGTTCATCGTCTGCCTCTTGCTCATACGATAGATCTTTAGATAATTCACAAATCTTTATCTGTGCAATGATAGTTGTTTGACCTTCGCCTTCACTTATGCATCTCAAACCATGGGTCTATATGAACGTTTTGCTCATTGGTTCGGTACTGCTCCTTTGAACCTCTAAGTATTTATCTCTTCTCTGAACTTGCTTCAGATCCAATGCTGTAAAGAAATCTTGTGAAACCTGTTTGTGCGTACTTGTCCATCCGCAATCTCAGCTTTTCAATGCTTAGATCAGGCGGTTTAACCTTATAGAAAATTTTCCAAACCGGTATATGCCATTAGTCCCCTTGTTGAACCGCCAGATGTTGGTTGCTTCATGAAACTCCGGTTCAGATAGTTCTGTCTCCGGTTTAACAGTGCCCATACCAACGTACCTTGATCAAATGCATTTTTGAACCGGGATCTTCTACCTTGTAGATTCCATCATGGCCAAGCAAGTATATGAGTGCAATTGGGTTCCTTCTCGCGTCACAGAGGATCAACTGGACGATTTAGTCCTGATTGGCTTTAGGCAGCAAAGATACCATCCATTGGAGGGCTCCTGGCAAAGAATGCCCTCCCACACCTCGAGAAGGAGAGGTTGTTGTTTTCGTAGATCACTTAGCCCGGGGCTTTAAGCCGCCCGGTTCTAAATTTTACCGGGATGTTTTAGCCGATTTCCAACTCCATCCGCAAGATACTGGCCCCAACTCTGTTACAAATATGTGCCACTTCCAAGTGCTCTGTGAGGTGTTCTTTCAAGAGGAGCCCACAGTGGAATTGTTCAGAGATCTTTTCCATCTAAACCGCCGTACTGAGTTTACTGATGGCTCTAATACGGAGTTGGGTGGCATGGCGATTCAGAAAAGGAAAGAGGTCACATACCCTCACGCCAAGCTGCACAGTCACCCCAAGGAGTGGAATCAGACATGGTTCTACTGCAAAGACACCTCCCCTGCTGGTGAGAATCCCTTGCCTGGCTTTCGTCCGGAGCGGCTCAGCAATACACACCCTTTTCCTCAAAGATTGACTGCCCAGGAGAGAAGCAAATATGCTCCCCAGCTGTCAAAGCTCAGAGCCTTTATGGCCAACGGTTTAACAGGGGTTGATCTCGCTCGCTGTTGGATATCATGGAGCATACTGCCCCTTAGTCAGCGCTCCGGTTTGATGTGCGAGTATACTGACAGTGTTGATGACCCACTGCGACATTCAAAACTCCAGCTCTCCGGTGAAGAAATCACAGAGGCTGTGCATAAGATACTGAATGAACCGGAACACGTCTGCGCTAGAACCGGCCTGCTTCCCTTCTGTGCCACCAACAAACATTAAGTTGGGTAACGCCAGGGTTTTCCCAGTCACGACGTTGTAAAACGACGGCCAGTGAATTGTAATACGACTCACTATAGGGCGAATTCGAGCTCGGTACCCGGGGATCCGTTTTGGAGCAAAAAACTGCCGCAGGAGAAACCAGAAAAACCAGACAAACCGGAAAGAGCAACCCGGAAGAAGACTAAAGCTGTGAAGAAGACTGCCCACAGGAAAAGAACCACTGCATCTTCTAATCCGGCCCCTGATGATGAGGTGGATAATCCGGACTTTGAGGTAGAGCTTGACTCACTTGGTTTATTTTTCATGCGTCTTATTGATGATGATATTTGTCAGGATGATGCCGAAGCCAGCCATGCGGATGTTGCAGAGGTAATTATTCTCTCTTCCGATTCAGAAACTTTGCCTTCACAAAAAATCCGTCAGGCAAACCGGAAAGTTAAATTTTCTCATCCTCTTGCTTATTTGGATCCTAAACTTCTTATGAAGACCCAACAACACGAAGCTCGTCGCACCACCCGGCACAGCGGCCAGGTAGTTACCTCCGCCGGTTTACCGAACAGTCCGGTTCGAAAACGCCATTCAGAGGTCTCTAATTTGCTTGTCAGTGCTTGTCCTAAAGTGGGCTTCTTTCGTCAACCTCTTAATCCGTCTGACTCCGATTACCAGGTTACTTCCCACTCATCTTCTGGCGAGTCATCGGCTACTCAGATCCCACCGCTCAAAACGGTGCTTGGTTAAGCTGTACTTATTGTGATGTTTGCAGTACATTGCCTTAGAACATATGTTGTATTTGATTTTGTTATTCTTCTCAGGGCCAAACCTAGGCCAAGCAAGAAGGCCCGCCTGGACAAAGCGGCCGAAGAAGATGTCATTCTTGAACCAGGCAAGACACCCAATCTTGAAGCGGCTATTCCTGAGGATATACCCAACAATCCACCGCAGCAGGACGATGATCTTATTGCTGAAGAGAGACCTACTGACGCCTCAGGTCCTGTCAATCAGCCCACAGGTTCCATCCAGATTGAAAGTTCCACCGGTCCAGCAAAACCTACTAACAAGCCAACAGCCCCAGTGCAAACCGGCGGTACCCAGGATGATGAGGTTGTCATTACTGGCACTGGCCATACTGAGCCAAGCAATCCTGTCGCTTTATCCAAACATTCTGCCAAGGAAGAATTTGCTGCCTTCGGCAAAGGCAAGTGGAACGCTGATCTGACGACTTATGCTGCTCTGAACGCCCAAGATATCCATTCCGGCTATCTGAACCGGTTGTATACCAGTCGCGACTATGAAGCCGGTCTAGTTAATATGATGAAAGAGAAATATGAGGTAACTTCCATATGCTCCTTCCCGCTTGTATGCTTCCATTCTTGCTGACTCTCCTAGCCCCCAAGGGCCAGTTTGTAATATTCTTTCAAACCGGGACTTACCAATATGAATCTTGATGCTTTGAAATTCGCTGATGTAGCCCCCAAGGGCCGGTTCAACTTAACGTAGTTAAATCGGTACTTTAAGTAATTGAAATTGCCGCATCAGAATATATACGAGCAAATAGCCATTAGCCCCCAAGTGCCAAGTTGAATACTTGTATTGATCTTGGGACTTTGTAAGCAATTGAAAGATGAAGACCGAATATGCATTAGCCCCCAAGTGCTAAGTGCATAACTTGTTATGTGATTGGTACTTGAATCCTTATACCGATTTGTTGAAGCATATATCTGTATGCATGCAGGCGGAGCTGAAGACGAAAGAAAACCAAGTCACCGATCTCCAAGAAAACCTGAAAACCCAACAGGCTGAAACCTCCAAAGCAAAAGAGGAATTGGCCAGCGCTTTAAGCGCCATGGAACAGCTTAAGGAGAGCTTCAAGAAGAAGCGGGCGGATTGGGCCACTGAAAAGTCCTCTTTGATCAAACGAGCAGAGGATGCCGAGGCTGCACTAAAACCAGTGGCGGATGAACTGACCAGCATAAAGCGGCACGTGCATGCCATGACTACTGCTATCTTTGGTAAGCCAGTTTGCCTTCTGAATTGGCTCTGCCTTCTGACAGAGTTGCTGGTTTATTAACCCTTTATGGTATTTTACGGACACGCATTGGTCACTTGGGGTCAGATGTGCGGAAGAAACTAAAAGCCTCCTATACATTGGTTGAACAATTGTATACTGGTGCCCAGCGGATCATCTGTACTGCATCTCATAACAAACCGGCGCCCACTTTGATTCAAGATACTCTGATGAAACTGTCGGTGCTTCCTGCCTGGGTTGAAGAGCTGAAGAAATCTGCTGCTCGAACCGGTGCAATCAATGCCTTAATCCGGGCAAAAGCCTGGGTGCCGGATTTTGATCCTATTGAAGCGGCTCAGGGCTATCCCAGCTTGAAGGAAGATGGGTCAGAATTTGGCGAAGCGGATCTGCGAGCAATAAACCGGGAGGTACGTCCGCTAGCTTGTCAACTGGCTGAGGAAGCAGACTTGTCTCATTATCAAGCCCAATATGACAGTCAGAACAAGCGAATAGCTGCACCAATCCATGAATCGGAGAATCTGATCCCTCCAATCCGTAAGCATACTTACGCTCCCGATATTGACCCGTCATTGCTGATCCAAGATGAAGCTGTTTTTCAAGCATTAATGGGAATCGACTGGACAACTGTGGATTTCCAGCCACTGGGTAGAGAAACGGAGGCTGAAGCGGCGCAGGATGACCCACAACCATCAGGCCAGGCTGGTGACCAAACTTGAACCGGAAGCCGGTTTTAAACTGCCTCTCCTTTGCGAAAAACAATTATATTACTATGGGCACCATGTTGCCTTGTAATAGGCTAGCTGATACCTTTGATGTTGATATGCCTTCGTGCATAATTTGTTCTTCCTGTGGTAATGAACTTTCCAAAACACTTTCTGAAATGAAAAATTCGTCAAGTGCCACCGCGGTTGTACCGTCAGGCGGAATATGATGTCTGCATATATGAAATCAAAACAAAACTTTAAGTATATGATCAAATTTTTGAGATACATAATACCTGCCATCATTGAGCGTGAAGTTGGCTTGGCCAATCTTGAAGCAGAGTTTTGCAAACCCACACTGTTGGAGGAGATAACAGCTCCTGTATATATATATGACGCTGGTTTACCATGTAAACCGTGCCGGGTTATAATAAACACCGTGTTACTCCATAAGAGGATGTTAACAACAAGGATCAAACCGGACAAATAGTCTCCAGATTGACGTGAACTGTGTTCCGTCAATTGATTGGTTAAAAAACTTTGTCGGTTTAAAAAACACAATGAAAAGCAAAAACCCCCCTTCAAAGAAAAGTGTGAAGCAAAAGCAACGACAAAACCGTTTGCCAAAAAAGGTTTATTTAAGCTGATCAAATGGCGTTACCATGGCCAAACACGACCAAGCTCCCATTAGGTGTAACTATGGTTCTAGTCAGCCAGGTCCCCAAATGAAACCGTGGCATTTATGCCGACCAAATGGCATGGTCATGGTTTGGGTTCGACCAAGCCCCCAAGTGATTTGTGGCCTTAGGCCGATCAAGAGGCATGACTGGTTCAGACATGACCAAGTCCCCAAGTGATCTGGTGGCTCTCGCCTATCAAGAGGCATGGTATTGGTTCGGACACGACCAATCCTCCAAGTGATATAACACGATGCTTTTAGAAAAGCGAACTCAAGGGGTAAACCGGAGGCCGCTTTAGAGCAACTCCGTGTAACCTCACATGATGTAAAAGAACAGATACCCCGCTTTAGCTGAGGTTCCGGTTTATTATATTTAATCATAATATATACATTGTCGTAATATGTACATAAGTATAGCCAATGGCTCAGGTATAGTAAGGCCGAAGATGAGCTATATTCCATGGCCTGTTAGTCTCCTCCTCTGATGTACGTGAGTCCTTATGCTCTCGAATATCGATCAGATAGTACGACCCGTTGTGCAGATTCTTGCTGACCACGAAAGGCCCCTCCCAAGGTGGGGATAGCTTATGCATATCAGTCTGATCTTGGATGAGCCGAAGCACCAAATCTCCTTCCTGAAAGGTTCTGGTTCTGACCCGGCGACTGTGATAACGACGAAGATCCTGCTGGTAAATCGCTGATCGGGCGGCTGCGATGTCACGCTCTTCATCCAACCGGTCCAAAGCATCTTGCTGTGCTATCTCGTTGTCCGCTTCAATATAAGCCGTGACACGAGGTGAATCATGACGGATATCACTGGGGAGAACCGCCTCTGCTCCATAAACCATGAAGAACGGTGTGTATCCTGTTGATCTGTTGGGTGTTGTATTGATGCTCCATAACACAGATGGTAATTCTTCTACCCAACAACCCGGCGTTCTCTGCAAAGGAACCATGAGCCGGGGCTTGATGCCTCTCAAGATCTCTTGATTAGCTCTTTCTACTTGACCATTGGACTGTGGATGTGCCACTGATGAAACGTCGAGCCGGATGTGCTCCCGTTCGCAGAACTCCTTCATAGCACCTTTGGACAAATTGGTACCATTATCTGTGATAATACTGTGCGGAAAGCCAAACCGGAAATCACCTTTTTGAGGAACTGAACCGCCGTGACCGCATCACACTTGATAATAGGTTCTGCCTCCACCCACTTTGTAAACTTGTCAACCGCCACCAGGAGGTGGGTCTTCTTATCTTTGGACCTTTTGAAAGGCCCAACCATATCCAGCCCCCAAGTCGGAAATGGCCAAGTAATTGGAATCATTCTCAATTCTTGAGCCGGTACATGAGCACGCCTTGAAAACCTTTGGCAACCATCACATCGTCTGACCAGATCCTCCGCATCAGCATGAGCAGTTTACCAATAAAAACCATGGCGAAACTCTTTAGCCACCAGAGACTTTGAACCGGCATGGTGACCACAATCTCCTTCGTGGATCTCACGCAAAATTTCACGGCCTTCTTCAGGAGACACGCAGCGTTGAAAAGCTCCTGATATACTGCAATGATGCAACTCGCCGTTGATGATAGCCATGGACTTGGATCGCCGGATTATCTGCCGGGCTAGAATCTCATCCTCTGGCAACTCACCCCGGTTCTTGTACGCCAGGTAAGGAAGCGTCCAATCTGGAATAACATGAAGAGCCATCACCAATTGAGCCTCCGGATCAGGAATAGCCAAATCCTCTTCACCAGGGATCTTGACCGACGGGTTGTGCAGCACATCCAGAAAAACATTGGGCGGGACCGGTTTGCGCTGAGAGCCTAGCCGGCTTAAAGCGTCTGCCACTTCATTTTTCCACCGGTCCACGTGGTCCACCTGATAGCCTTTGAAATAACCTGCGACAGTATCCACCTCACGATGATATGCTGCCATGAGTGGGTCCTTGGAGTCCCAAGTGCCAGACACTTGCTGAGCCACAAGGTCCGAGTCACCGAAGCACTTAACTCGACTTAGATTCCTCTCCTTAGCCATCCAGAGACCATGGAGCAAGGCTTCATACTCAGCTGCATTGTAAGTACAAGGGAACATTAAACGGAGAACATAACAAAACTTATCACCTCATGGGGAAGTTAATACGACTCCAGCCCTCGAGCCTTCCAACTGCCTGGATCCGTCAAAATGGATGGTCCAATACGTATGATCCGGCTTTTCTTCAGGTGCTTGAATTTCTGTCCAATCATTGATGAAATCAACAAGTGCTTGAGACTTAACCGCTGTCCGAGGCACATACTTCAAACCGTACGGCCCCAGCTCTATGGCCCACTTTGCAATCCGGCCAGTTGCTTCCCGGTTCTGGATGATATCTCCCAAAGGAGCAGAACTGACCACCGTAATTGAGTGCCCTTGGAAATATTGTTTAAGCTTCCGGCTTGCCATAAAAACTCCATACACCAGCTTCTGCCAATGCGGATACCTTTGCTTGGACTCAATGAGCACCTCGCTGATATAATAGACCGGACGTTGAACCGGATGCTCCTTACCTGCCTCCTTTCGCTCCACCACAATAGCTATGCTGACCGCCCGAACATTAGCAGCAACATATAGCAGTAACGGCTCCTTGTCAATGGGAGCGGCGAGCACAGGTGGATTGGCCAATTGCCGCTTTAAGTCCTCAAATGCTTCATCAGCAGCAAAACTCCAGACAAACTGATCTGTCCTTTTCAACATCTGATACAAAGGGATTGCCTTCTCACCCAGGCGACTGATAAACTGGCTTAGCGCAGCAATCCGGCCTGCCAGGCGTTGAACATCGTTGATACACTTCGATTTAGCCAGGGAGGTGATAGCCGTGATCTTCTCCGGATTAGCCTCAATTCCCCTGTTGGACACTAGAAAACCCAATAGCTTGCCCGCCGGTACACCAAAGACACACTTGTCCCGATTAAGCATCATCTTGTATGTTCTCAGGTTATCAAAGGTTTCCTTCAAATCATCAATCAGAGTCTCCTTCTCCCTGGATTTAACCATGATATCATCCACGTAAGCATGTACATTACGGCCAATCTGCTTGTGAAGACAATTTTGTACACACCGTTGGTAAGTTGCCTGGGCACTCTTGAGCCCGAAGGGCATAGACACATAGCAGAAGGCTCCAAAGGGAGTTATAAATGCTGTCTTCTCCTGGTCCTTAACTGCCATTTTGATCTCATGATAGCCAGAATACGCATCCAAAAAACTTAAACGCTCACAACCTGCCGTAGCATCAATAATTTGATCAATACGGGGGAGGGCAAAAGGATCTGCTGGACAAGCTTTATTAAGATCTGTGTAATCCACACACATGCGCCAGGTGCCATTTTTCTTAAGGTCCAGCACCGGATTGGCAAGCCACTCAGGGTGAAAAACTTCAACAATAAAGCCAGCTGCTAAGAGTCTGGCTACCTCTTCTCCAATCGCCTTGCGTCTTTCTTTGTTAAACCGGCGGAGGAACTGTTTCACCGGTTTATATTTAGGATCCACATTAAGTGTGTGCTCAGCGAGTTGCCTCGGTACACCTGGCATGTCGGAGGGCTTCCATGCAAAAATGTCCTGATTCTCACGGATGAACTCGATGAGCGCGCTTTCCTTTTTCGGATCCAAGTTGGCACTGATGCTGAACTGCTTGGACGAATCGCCAGGTACGAAGTCAACAAGCTTAGTTTCTGCTGCCGATTTGAACTTCAGGGCCGGATCATGCTCCGTAGTCGGCTTCTTCAACGGAGTCATGTCCGCCGGATCAACATTGTCTTTATAGTACTTCAACTCCTCGGTGGCACAAACCGACTCGGCATAAGCCGCATCTCCTTCCTCGCATTCCAAAGCGATTTTGCGGCTTCAGTGAACCGTTATTGTCCCCTTGTGACCCGGCATCTTGAGCTGCAAATACACATAACAGGGCCGAGCCATAAACTTGGCGTATGCCGGTCGCCCAAACAGGGCATGATATGGACTTTGGATTTTCACCACTTCAAACGTCAATGTCTCCGACCTGGAATCATGATCATCCCCAAAGGCCACTTCCAGAGCTATCTTACCAACGGGATATGCTGATCTGCCAGGCACTACACCGTGGAATACTGTATTAGACGGTTTGAGATTCTTATCTGTTAGTCCCATACGACGGAAGGTCTCATAGTACAGGATGTTAATGCTGCTCCCTCCATCCATGAGCACCTTGGTGAACTTATAACCTCCCACCTGAGGCACCACCACCAGAGCCAACTGACCCGGATTATCGACCTGGGGTGGGTGATCCTCTTTGCTCCATATGATTGGCTGTTCAGACCAATGTAGATAACGGGGTATGGCCGGTTCAACAAAGTTGACTGCCCGCCTCTGAGCCTTCCTGTCTCGCTTGTCCAAGCTAGTGGTGAAGACATGGTACTGCCCACTACTCAACTGCTTTGGGTTGCTCTGGTAACCTGACTGTTGCTGCTGTTGGTTGTAACCACCCTGGTTGTTCTAACTATTTTGACCATTATGTCCGCCTGGATTACCATTAAATCCTGAACCGGAACTTCCTCCACCGTAACCCGGCCTAGATCCTGAGCCACCACCAGATTCGTGATCATACCGGAAATTATTAGAATTCTTGAACTCCTGCATAATAAAGCAATCCTTCCAAAGGTGGTTTGCTGGCACCTCCTTCGTCCCATGTGTTGGACAGGGTTGGCTTAGCAGATAGTTTAGGCGGTTTGGGTTAGGGTTGGGTGCTCCATTACGATTTTTCGGCCTACCCTTGCGTCGCTGGCCATTGTCCTGTGCGTTGGTATTAGCCACAAAGTCCATGTTACCATCCGCTTTACGCTTGCCTCCTCCGCCATTGCCTACCCAGTGATGCTGCTGACCTTTGGAGCTGTTGTTCTTCTTCCCTTTCCCTGTCTTGTCATCATCAGATTCAGGATCCTTGGTACTATCAGAATCAGCATATTTCACCAAAGCGGCCATGAGGGTCCCCATGTCGGTGCAATGGCGCTTCATCCATCCCAATTTCAACTTCAGGGGCCCAAACCGGCAGTTGCCTTCTAGGGTTAATACTGCGGTGTCAGCGTTGATGCGGTCTGAGGAGTGCAATACTTGTGAAACCCGCACCCAATGAGTCGTTGATTCTCCTTCCTCCTGGACGCATGCAGCTAAGTCCACTATCGACATAGGCCGTTTATAGGTATCCTTGAAATTGCTGATAAACCGGGCTCGTAATTGGGCCCATGAACTGATAGAATTAGCTGGCAAGCTTTTTAACCAAGTACGGGCCGTTCCTTCAAGCATCATGGTGAAGTATTTCGCACACGCCGTGTCATCCACATCAAGCATCTCCATGGCCATCTCATAGCTCTCCACCCATGTCTCTGGAGGTTGATCCACCGTGTAATTTGGTACCTTGCGTGGGCCTTTGAAATCCTTGGGCAGGCGCACGTTGCGTAAAGCGGGGATAAGGCAAGGCACCCCCAAAGAACTAGAAGTAACACCAGGTTCGATCGAGATGGTTGGACGAACCGGCGTGAGCTGCCGAGCCTGATGCTGTGCGGCTAACTCGGCCTCCCTGTGCGCTCGGGCCCGGTTCACCACTTCCTGAGCGTCATCAGCACCACCCGTCGGGTTGTTGCCACGGGGTGCTCCACGTCGTTCATTATTCGACACTGCTGGTTCATCCATATGTTTGCTATAGCTCCGGCTTGGACGGGGGGTTGAGTGGATCCGGTCGCGGCTGTACGAGTACGCTTCCTGTTGGGCCAAAGCTGTCCTCAGAAGTTCCTTGACCCGTCGCGTCTCTACTGCCTGCGGCGAGTCACCTTCAATCGGAATGGCCTCCAGCCATGCAGCAGCGGCAACAAGATTTTCCATTGGGTTGGAGTAGTGACCCGGAGGTGTTAAAGCATCCTGAGGTATAACGGTGTTTTGACGAGGCAGGTCCATCTGACGAGGCTGAACCGGTGCACCAGTCCCAGGGGCTTCTGCCCGGTTCCCCTCCAGCGGATTGCCGGCTCTTGGTCCTGGAGTGTTGAAAAGGTCTCTGGCCTCGAAAACTGGACGTAAGCGGGATCGGTGCTTGCTCCTCATGACTTCATGCGACACGCTCTGGTCCAACATAAGCCTGTAGGCCTGTGCGTCTAAAGCGGCCCGCTCTGCGGCCATCCTGGTGTCCTCAGCCGCCAGATACTCCTTGGCCTGGGTGATTTGTTCCTTTACCTTTGCAATCTCCATGTTGTGAACATCCTGATCTGGCGGATTAACTTCCGCCATAAGCACAGCCAACGCATCAAATAGTTCTGATAGAACCTGACCCAGCGGGCGCACAGGGCCTCCTGCCCCGGCAGCCGTCGCCGCTGCTGAACCGGAGATCGTTGCCGCAGCTGTCAAAGAATGAAGCGTTGCTTGTGTTCCGGCCATGAATATTCCAACCCGGTTGGGCAGATCAGAGGGGTCCGGAATACTGTCGCCATCGGAACAGCTCCCAATCCGGCCATCTTGTAGCTGATAAAGAGATTTGGTTTCTCCGGTCGAAGATTCGTCACCGGAACAAACGACAGTCGCCCCGCGAAATTCCGATCCGTCCTCATAACTTCCTCCATGGATGACTCCCACGAAGGCACGCTTCATGGCCGGTTTAACCCGGGCGGATTGCGCACGCTGAGCCGTCTCGACGAGGTCGGTGCAGATGTCCGGCTCAGGGCCCGGTTCACCGATCTTGCCAATGAAAACGTGAATGCTACCAAAGGGGACCCGGTACCCGTACTCAATTGAGCCGGCCTCGGGGCCCTAGCCGGCGTCGTCGATGTAGAGCTTGCCGCGACGACTCTTAGTCATCCGGCCTACAGCGTAGCCCTCGAGTCCTTCAAAGCGGCCCTCCAAGAACCGGAAACCATCGTGCGATCGCCCCACGGTGGGCGCCAACTGTCGTGGTTTTTGTCACGGCAGATGTCCTAGAGAAAGGACTTAGTCGTGGAGCCATCGCGACGGGTTAGCTTGAAGGGATTAAAGCGGACACAAGGACGCAAGAGAGTTTATACTAGTTCGGCCCCTTCGATGAAGGTAAAAGCCTACGTCTAGTTGTGATGGAATTCATGGGGTTTCGATGACTAGGGAGCAAACAAGCTTCGCATATGTCTCAAGTTGTTGTCTGTTGCCCTTGAACCGCCGCCGGGTCATCCCCTTATATACACGGGTGACTCACGTCGGCTTACGGAGTCCCAATACCGGCTCATAGATGTGTCCGGTTTGGTCTCTTCTTATTCCTAACTTACAATACAGGTTAACTACTAATGTCGGTTTATGGCTGCAGGCCTTGAGCCGACCATGGGCCTTGAGCCCTCCTCTGTCTTCTTGGGCTTTAACTTACTTAACTACTGACGAAGTTAACACGGCCCAGATAGGCCGTTTACGCCCAGTAGTAATATCCCCAACACTCCCCCTGCGCCTAGGGTTGGAAACCGTAGGGGTAGGGGGCGCCACCCTTGCCTTGGGGGGCAAGGCACCCCCTTGGCCGCCGCCCCCTAGGAGATTGGATCTCCTAGGGCCGGCGCCCCCCCTAGGCACCCTATATATAGTGTGGGGAGGGAGGGCAGCCGCACCCAAGCCCCTGGCCTCTCCCTCTCCCTCCCGTGACACTCCTCTGTCTCCCTGCGCTTGGCGAAGCCCTGCCAAGATCACTGTTGCTTCCACCACCACGCCGTCGTGCTGCTGGATCTTCATCAACCTCTCCTTCCCCCTTGCTGGATCAAGTTGGAGGAGACGCCTTCCCAACCGTACGTGTGTTGAACGCGGAGGTGCCATCCGTTCGGCACTAGGTCGTCGGTGATTTGAATCACGTCGAGTATGACTCCATCAACCCCGTTCTCTTGAACGCTTCCGCGCGCGATCTACAAGGGTATGTAGATGCACTCCTCTCTCCCTCGTTGCTGGATGACTCCATAGATTGATCTTGGTGATGTGTAGAAAATTTTAAAAGTCTGCTACGTTCCCCAACAGTGGCATCATGAGCTAGGTCTATGCGTAGTTACTATGCACGAGTAGAACACAAAGCAGTTGTGGGCGTCGATATTGTCAATTTATTTACGTTACTAGTCTTATCTTGATTTGGCGGCATCGTGGGATGAAGCGGCCCGGACCGACCTTACACGTACGCTTACGTGAGACTGGTTCCACCGACTGACATGCACTAGTTGCATAAGGTGGCTGGCGGGTGTCTGTCTCTCCCACTTTAGTCGGAACAGATTCGATGAAGAGGGTCCTTATGAAGGGTAAATAGAAATTGGCAATTCACGTTGTGGTTTTGGCGTAGGTAAGAAACGTTCTTGCTAGAAACCTATAGCAGCCACGTAAAAACTTGCAACAACAATTAGAGGACGTCTAACTTGTTTTTGCAGCAAGTGTTTTGTGATGTGATATGGCCAAAGGATGTGATGAATGATATATGTGATGTATGAGATGATCATGTTCTTGTAATAGGAATCACGACTTGCATGTCGATGAATATGACAACCGGCAGGAGCCATAGGAGTTGTCTTTATTTATTTATGACCTGCGTGTCAACATAAACGTCATGTTATTACTTTACTTTATTGCTAAAGCGTTAGCCATAGTACTACAAGTAATAGATGACGAGACAACTTCAAGAAGACACAATGATGGAGATCATGATGATGAAGATCATGGTGTCATGCCGGTGACAACGATGATCATGGAGCCCCGAAGATGGAGATCAAAAGGAGCAAATGATATTGGCCATATCATGTCACTATTTGATTGCATGTGATGTTTATCATGTTTTACATCTTATTTGCTTAGAACGACGGTAGCTTAAATAAGATGACCCCTCGTAATAATTTCAAGAAAGTGTTCCCCCTAACTGTGCACCGTTGCGAAGGTTCGTTGTTTCGAAGCACCATGTGATGATCGGGTGTGATAGATTCTAACGTTCAAATACAACGGGTGTAAGCCAGATTTACACACGCAATACACTTAGGTTGACTTGACGAGCCTAGCATGTACAGACATGGCCTCGGAACACGGAAGACCGAAAGGTCGAGCATGAGTCGTATAGAAGATACGATCAACATGAAGATGTTCACCGATGTTGGCTAGTCCGTCTCACGTGATGATCGGACACGGCCTAGTTAACTCGGATCATGTTTCACTTAGATGACTGGAGGGATGTCTATCTGAGTGGGAGTTCATTGAATAATTTGATTAGATGAACTTAATTATCATGAACTTAGTATAAAATCTTTACAATATGTCTTATAGATCAAATGGCCCACGTTGTCCTCAACTTCAACGCGTTCCTAGAGAAAACCAAGCTGAAAGACGATGGCAGCAACTATACGGACTGGGTCCAGAACCTGAGGATCATCCTCATAGCTGCCAAGAAAGATTATGTCCTAGAAGAACCGCTAGGTGACGCACCTGTCCCACAGAACCAAGACGTTATGAACGCTTGGCAGTCACGTGCTGATGATTACTCCCTCGTTCAGTGCGGCATGCTTTACAGCATAGAACCGGGGCTCCAAAACCATTTTGAGAGACACAGAGCATATGATATGTTCGAAGAGCTGAAAATGGTTTTTCAAGCTCATGCCGGGTCGAGAGATATGAAGTCTCCGACAAGTTCTTCAGCTGTAAGATGGAGGAAAATAGTTCTATCAGTGAGCACATACTCAGAATGTCTGGGTTGCATAATCTCTTGACTCAGCTGGGAGTTAATCTCCCGGATGACGCGGTCATTGACAGAATCCTTCAGTCGCTTCCACCGAGCTACAAGAGCTTTGTGATGAACTTCAATATGCAGGGGATGGAAAAGACCATTCCTGAGGTGTATTCAATGCTGAAATCAGCAGAGGTGGAAATCAAAAAGGAACATCAAGTGTTGATGGTGAATAAAACCACTAAGTTCAGGAAAGGCAAGGGTAAGAAGAACTTCAAGAAGGACGGCAAGGGAGTTGCCGCACCCGGTAAGCAAGCTGCCGGGAAGAAGCCAAAGAATGGACCCAAGCCCGAGACTGAGTGTTTTTATTGCAAGGGAAGTGGTCACTGGAAGCGGAACTGCCCCAAATACTTAGCGGACAAGAAGGCCGGCAACACTAAAGGTATATGTGATATACATGTAATTGATGTGTACCTTACCAGTACTCGTAGTAGCTCCTGGGTATTTGATACCGGTGCAGTTGCTCACATTTGTAACTCAAAGCAGGAGTTGCGGAATAAGCGGAGACTGGCGAAGGACGAGGTGACGATGCGCGTCGGGAATGGTTCCAAGGTCGATGTGATCGCCGTCGGCACGCTGCCTCTACATTTACCTACAGGATTAGTTTTAAACCTCAATAATTGTTATTTAGTGCCAGCTTTGAGCATGAACATTGTATCAGGATCTCGTTTAATTCGAGATGGCTACTCATTTAAATCCGAGAATAATGGTTGTTCTATTTATATGAGAGATATGTTTTATGGTCATGCTCCGATGGTGAATGGTTTATTCTTAATGAATCTCGAGCGTAATGCTACACATATTCATAGTGTGAATACCAAAAGATGTAAGGTTGATAATGATAGTCCCACATACTTGTGGCACTGCCGCCTTGGTCACATAGGTGTCAAACGCATGAAGAAGCTCCATGCAGATGGACTTTTGGAGTCTCTTGATTACGAATCATTTGACACGTGCGAACCATGCCTCATGGGTAAAATGACCAAGACTCCGTTCTCAGGAACAATGGAGAGAGCAACCAACTTATTGGAAATCATACATACTAATGTGTGCGGTCCAATGAGTGTTGAGGCTCGCGGTGGCTATCGTTATGTTCTCACCCTCACTGACGACTTGAGTAGATATGGGTATGTCTAATTAATGAAACACAAGTCTGAGACCTTTGAAAAGTTCAAGGAATTTCAGAGTGAGGTTGAGAATCAACGTGACAAGAAAATCAAGTTCTTGCGATCAGATCATGGGAGAGAATACTTGAGTCACGAATTTGGCACACACTTAAAGAAATGTGGAATAGTTTCACAACTCACGCCGCCTGGAACACCTCAGCGTAATGGTGTGTCTGAACGTCGTAATCGCACTCTATTGGATATGGTGCGATCTATGATGTCTCTTACCAATTTACCGCTATCATTTTGGGGCTATGCTTTAGAGACTGTCGCATTCACTTTAAATAGGGCTCCGTCGAAATCCGTTGAGACGACACCGTATGAATTATGGTTTGGGAAGAAACCTAAGCTGTCGTTTCTAAAAGTTTGGGGATGCGATGCTTATGTCAAGAAACTTCAACCTGAAAAGCTCGAACCCAAATCAGAAAAATGCGTCTTCATAGGATACCCTAAAGAAACTATTGGGTATACCTTCTACCTCAGATCCGAAGGCAAGATCTTTGTTACCAAGAATGGATCCTTTCTAGAGAAAGAGTTTCTCTCGAAAGAAATAAGTGGGAGGAAAGTAGAACTTGATGAAGTATTACCTCTTGAACCGGAGAGTGGCGCAGCTCAGGAAATTGTTCCTGAGGTGCCTGCACCGACTAGAGAGGAAGTTAATGATGATGATCATGAAACTTCAGATCAAGTTGCTACTGAACTTCATAGGTCCACAAGAACACGTTCCGCACCAGAGTGGTACGGCAACCCTATCTTGGAAATCATGTTGTTAGACAACGGTGAACCTTCGAACTATGAAGAAGCGATGGCGGGCCCAGATTCCGACAAATGGCTAGAAGCCATGAAATCCGAGATAGGATCCATGTATGAAAACGAAGTATGGACTTTGACTGACTTGCCCGATGATCGGCGAGCCATAGAAAATAAATGGATCTTTAAGAAGAAGACAGACGTGGATGGTAATGTGACCATCTATAAAGCTCGGCTTGTCGCTAAGGGTTATCGACAAGTTCAAGGGGTTGACTACGATGAGACTTTCTCACCCGTAGCGAAGCTGAAGTCCGTCCGAATCATGTTAGCAATTGCCGCATTCTATGATTATGAGATATGGCAAATGGACGTCAAAACGGCATTCCTTAATGGTTTCCTTAAGGAAGAATTGTATATGATGCAGCGGAAGGTTTTGTCGATCCTAAGAATGCTGACAAGGTGTGCAAGCTCCAACGCTCGATTTATGGGCTGGTGCAAGCATCTCGGAGTTGGAACATTCGTTTTGATGAGATGATCAAAGCGTTTGGGTTTATGCAGACTTATGGAGAAGCCTGCATTTACAAGAAAGTGAGTGGGAGCTCTATAGCATTTCTCATATTGTATGTGGATGACATACTGTTGATGGGAAATGATATAGAATTCTTGGAAAGCATAAAGGCCTACTTGAACAAGTGTTTTTCAATGAAGGACCATGGAGAAGCTGCTTATATATTAGGCATCAAGATCTATAGAGATAGATCGAGACACCTCATTGGTCTTTCACAAAGTACGTACCTTGACAAGATATTGAAGAAGTTCAAAATGGATCAGTCAAAGAAGGGGTTCTTGCCTGTATTGCAAGGTACGAGATTGAGCACGGCTCAATGCCCGACCACGGCAGAAGATAGAGAAAAGATGAGTGTCGTCCCCTATGCCTCGGCCATAGGGTCTATCATGTATGCTATGCTGTGTACCAGACCTGATGTAAACCTTGCCGTAAGTTTGGTAGGAAGGTACCAAAGTAATCCCGGCATGGAACACTGGACAGCGGTCAAGAATATCCTGAAGTACCTGAAAAGGACTAAGGACATGTTTCTCGTGTATGGAGGTGACGAAGAGCTCGTCGTAAAGGGTTACGTCGATGCTAGCTTTGACACAGATCTGGATGACTCTAAGTCACAAACCGGATACGTGTATATTTTGAATGGTGGGGCAGTAAGCTGGTGCAGTTGCAAGCAAAGCGTTGTGGCGGGATCTACATTTGAAGCGGAGTACATGACAGCCTCGGAGGCAGCACAAGAAGCAGTCTGGGTGAAGGAGTTCATTACCGACCTAGGAGTCATACCCAATGTGTCAGGCCCGATGACTCTCTTCCGTGACAACACTAGAGCTATTGCCCTTGCCAAGGAGCCCAGGTTTCACAGGAAGACCAGGCATATCAAGTGTGCTTCAACTCCATTCGTGAAAGTGTTCAAAATGGAGATACAGAGATTTGTAAAGTACATACGGACCTGAATGTGGCAGATCCGTTGACTAAACCTCTCCCTAGAGCAAAACATGATCAACACCAGAACTGCATGGGTGTTCGATTCATCACAATGTAACAAGAATATTGACTCTAGTGCAAGTGGGAGACTGTTGGAAATATGCCCTAGAGGCAATAATAAAATGGTTATTATTATATTTCTTTGTTCATGATAATTGTCTATTGTTCATGCTATAATTGTGTTATCCGGAAATCGTAATACATGTGTGAATACATAGACCACAACACGTCCCTAGTGAGCCTCTAGTTGACTAGCTCGTTGATCAAAAGATAGTCCTCGTTTCCTGACTATGGACATTGGATGTCATTGATAACGGGATCACATCATTAGGAGAATGATGTGATGGACAAGACCCAATCCTAAGCTTAGCTCAAAGATCGTGTAGTTCGTTTGCTGTAGCTTTTCTGAATGTCAAGTATCATTTCCTTAGGCCATGAGATTGTGCAACTCCCGGATACCGTAGGTGTGCCTTGGGTGTGCCAAACGTCACAACGTAACTGGGTGACTATAAAGGTACATTACAGGTATCTCCGAAAGTGTCTGTTGGGTTGGCACGAATCGAGACTGGGATTTGTCACACCGTATGACGGAGAGGTATCTCTGGGCCCGCTCGGTAATGCATCATCATAATGAGCTCAATGTGACCAAGTGGTTGATCACAGGATCATGCATTACAGCATGAGTAAAGTGACTTGTCGGTAACGAGATTGAACTAGGTATTGGGATACCGACGATCGAGTCTCGGGCAAGTAACGTACCGATTGACAAAGGGAATTGTATACAGATTGATTGAATCCTCGACATCGTGGTTCATCCGATGAGATCATCGTGGAGCATGTGGGAGCCAACATGGGTATCCAGATCCCGCTGTTGGTTATTGACCGGAGAAGCGTCTCGGTCATGTTTGCATGTCTCCCGAACCTGTAGGGTCTACACACTTAAGGTTCGGTGACGCTAGGGTTGTAGAGATATTAGCATACGGTAACCCGAAAGTTGTTCGGAGTCCCGGATGAGATCCCAGACGTCACGAGGAGTTCCGAAATGGTCCAGAGGTGAAGATTTATATATAGGAAGTCAAGTTTCGGCCATAGGGAAAGTTTCGAGGGTAATCGGTATTGTACCCTCGCGCCTAGGGTTGGAAACCCTAGGGGTGGGGGCGCCACCCTTGCCTTGGGGGGCAAGGCACCCCCTTGGCCGCCGCCCCCCCTAGGAGATTGGATCTCCTAGGGCCAGCGCCCCCCCCCTAGGCACTCTATATATAGTTGGGGGAGGGAGGGCAGTCGCACCCAAGCCCCTGGCCTCTCCCTCTCCCTCCCGTGACACTCCTCTGTCTCCCTGCGCTTCGCGAAGCCCTGCCGAGATCACAGTTGCTTCCACCACCACGCCGTCGTGCTACTGGATCTTCATCAACCTCTCCTTCCCACTTCCTGGATCAAGTTGGAGGAGACATCTTCCCAACCGTACGTGTGTTGAACGCGGAGGTGCCGTCCGTTCGGCACTAGGTCATCGGTGATTTGAATCACGTCGAGTACGACTCCATCAACCCCGTTCTCTTGAACGCTTCTGCGCGCGATCTACAAGGGTATGTAGATGCACTCCTCTATCCCTGGATGACTCCATAGATTGATCTTGGTGATGCATAGAAAATTTTAAAATTCTGCTACGTTCCCCAATAGGGATAACTTTCTTTGGCCATGTTATTTTGAGAAGACATAATTGCTTTGTTAGTATGCGTGAAGTATTATTATTTTTATGTCAATATAACTTTTGTCTTGAATATTTCTAATCTGAATATTCATATCAAAATTAAGAAGATTTGCATTGAAATTATGCCAAGTAGCACTCCGCATCAAAAAATCTCTTTTTATCATTTACCTACTCGAGGACGAGCAGGAATTAAGCTTGGGGATGCCTGATACGTCTCCAACGTATCTATAATTTTTGATTGATCCATGCTATATTATCTACTGTTTTGGCCTATATTGGGCTTTATTTTCCACTTTTATATTATTTTTGGGACTAACCTATTAACCGGAGGCCCAGCCCAGAATTGTTGTTTTTTGCCTATTTCAGTGTTTCGGAGAAACAAAATATCAAACGGAGTCCAAACGGAATAAAATCTTCGGGAACGTGATTTTCTCACCGAACGTGATCTAGGAGACTTGGACCCTACTCCAAGGAGTCAAAGAGGAGGTCACGAGGGTGGGGGGCTCCCCCCCTAGGGCGCGCCCCCCTGCCTCATGGGCCCCTCGATGCTCCTCCGACGTACTCCTTCCTCCTATATATACCTATGTACCCCCACACGATCAGAACAGGAGCTAAAAACCTAATTCCACCGTGGCAAATTTCTGTATCCACGAGATCCCATCTTGGGGCCTCTTCTGGAGCTCCACCGGAAGAGGGCCGTCATCACGGAGGGCTTCTACATCATCCTAGCCCCTCTGATGAAGTGTGAGTAGTTTACCTTAGACCTTCGGGTCCATAGTTAGTAGCTAGGTGGCTTCTTCTCTCTCTTTGAATCTCAATACAAAGTTCTCCCCCTCTCTTGTGGAGATCTATTCGATGTAATCTTCTTTTTGCGGTGTGTTTGTTGAGACCGATGAATTGTGGGTTTATGATCAAGTCTATCTATGAATAATATTTGAATCTTATCTGAATTCTTTTATGTATGATTGGTTATCTTTGCAAGTCTCTTTGAATTATCCGTTTGGTTTGGCCAACTAGATTGGTAGTTCTTGCCATGGGAGAAGTGCTTAGCTTTGGCTTCGATCTTGCGGTGTCCTTTCCCAGTGACGGAAGGGGCAGCAAGGCACGTATTGCATCGTTCCCATCGAGGATAACAAGATGGGGTTTATTTCATATTGCATGAATTTATCTCTCTACATCATGTCATCTTGCTTAAGGCGTTACTCTGTTTTTAACTTAATACTCTAGATGCATGCTGGATAGCGGTCGATGAGTGGAGTAATAGTAGTAGATGCAGAATCGTTTCGATCTACTTGTCACGGACGTGATGCCTATATACATGATCATGCCTAGATATTCTCATAATTATGCTCAATTCTGTCAATTGCTCAACAGTAATTTGTTCACCAACCGTAGAATACTTATGCTCTTGAGAGAAGCCACTAGTGAAACCTATGGCCCCGGGTCTATTCTCATCATATCAATCTCCATCACTTTAATCTTGCTTTGCTTTTTTACTTTCCATATTTATACCAAAAATACCAAAAATATTATATCTATCAGATCTCACTCTCGTAAGTCACCGTGAAGGGATTGACAACCCCTAATCGCGTTGGTTGCAAGTAGCTATCGCTTTGTGGAGGTATGAGGGACTTGAGTGTGGCCTCCTACTGGATTGATACCTTGGTTCTCAAAAACTGAGGGAAATAATTACGCTACTCTGCTGCATCAACCCTTCCTCTTCGGGGAAAACCAACGGAAGCTCAAGACGTAGCAAGTCCGGTGGCCATCTTCATCGTCCCGGCGCTCTCCATGACGAGGAGGGAGTAGTTCTCCCTCAGGGTTGAGGGTATGTACCAGTAGCCATGTGTTTGATCTCTCTCTCTCTCTCTCTCTCTCTCGTTCTTGAGGTGGTACGATCTTGATGTATCACGAGCATTGCTATTATAGTTGGATCTTATGATGTTTCTCCCCCCTCTACTCTCTTGTAATGGATTGAGTTTTCCCTTTGAAGTTATCTTATCGGATTGAGTCTTTAAGGATTTGAGAACACTTGATGTATGTCTTGCACGTGCTTATCTGTGGTGACAATGGGATATCACGTGATACACTTGATGTATGTTTTGGTGATCAATTTGCGGGTTCTGCCCATGAACCTATGCATAGGGGTTGGCACACGTTTTCGTCTTGACTCTCTGGTAGAAACTTTGGGGCGCTCTTTGAAGTTCTTTGTGTTGGTTGAATAGATGAATCTGAGATTATGTGATGCATATCGTATAATCATACCCACGGATGGTCTTTTCCTACCAATCTATCCCTCTAGGGCCATGCGTAGTAGTACTTTGCTTCAAGGGCTAACAAACTTTTGCAATAAGTATATGAGTTCTTTATGACTAATGTGAGTCCATGGATCATACGCACTCTTACCTTCTCACAATTTGCTAGCCTCTAGGGTACCTTGCATTGCCCTTTCTCACCTCGAGAGTTGGTGCAAACTTCGCTGGTCCATCCAAACCCCGTGATACAATAAGCTCTATCACACATAAGCCTCCTTATATCTCCCTCAAAACAGCCACCATACCAACCTATTATGGCATTTCCATAGCCATTTCGAGATATATTGCCATGCAACTTTCCACCATTCCGTTTATTATGACATGCTCCATCATTGTCATATTTCTTTGCATGATTATGTAGTTCACATCGTATTTGTGGCAAAGCCACTTTAATAATTCTTTCATACATGTCGCTCTTGATTCATCGCATATCCCAGAACACCGCCGGAGGCATTCACATAGAGTCATATTTTTGTTCTAGTATCGAGTTGTAACATTGAGTTATGAGTAAATAAAAGTGTGATGATCATCATTACTAGAGCATTGTCCCATGTGAGGAAAGTGAAATAAAAAAAGAGGCCAAAGAAGCCCAAATAAAAAAAAGAGCCCAAAGAAGCCCAAATAAAAAAATGAGAGAAAAAGAGAGAAGGGACAATGTTACTATCCTTTTCCACACTTGTGCTTCAAAATAGCACCATGGTCTCCATGATAGAGAGTTTATTATTTTGTCACTTGCATATACTAGTGGGAATTTTTCATTATAGAACTTGGGTTGTATATTCCAATGATGGGCTTCCTCAAAATGCCCTAGGTCTTCGTGAGCAAGCAAGTTTGATGCACACCCAGTTAGTTTCTTTTGATGAACTTTCATACACTTATAGATCTAGTGCATCTGTTGCATGGCAATCCCTACTCCTTGCATTGACATCAATTGATGGGCATCTCCATAGCCCATTGATTAGCCGCGTCAATGTGAGACTTTCTCCTTTTTTGTCTTCTCACATAACCCCCATCATCATATGCTATTCCACCTATAATGCTTATCCATGGCTTGTGCTTATGTATTCGTAAGGGTTGAAAAGGCTGAAGCGCGTTAAAAAGTATGAACCAATTGCTCGGCTTTTCATCGGGGTTATGCATCATGGGAGCATTTTGTGTGACGAAAAATGAAACATGGCCAAACTATATGATTTTTTAGGGATAAGCTTTCTTTGGCTATGTTATTTTGATAAGACATAATTGCTTGGTTAGCATGCTTGAAGTATTACTATTTTTATGTCAATATTAAACTTTTATCTTGAATCTTTTGGATATAAACATTCATGCCACAATAAATAGAATTACATTGAAAAATATTTTAGGGAGCATTCCACATCAAAAATTCTATTTTCATCATTCCACATCAAAAATTATATTTTTGATTGACGCGGCCAATCAATGGGCTATGGAGAGTAATGTTCATAAAAAAGTGTAATCATAATTATGACAAGTTTTGTAAATATAATCATCACTACTTTTTATAACATAAGTATCATCACAATAATCATCATAAGTAGCAACTTTGTTCTCATCATAATCAATTGAAACCTCATCCAAGATAGTGGAATCATTACTAAATAAAGTCATGACCTCTCCAAATCCACTTTCATAATTGTCAAAATAAGATTCAACACCCTCCAAAATAGTGGGATCATTACTTCCTAAAGTCGACACTCTTCCAAACCCACTTTCCTCAATATAACCATCATAAATAGGAGGCGTATCATCATAATAAATTTGCTCATCAAAACTTGGGAGTCTAAAAATATCGTCTTCATTAAACATAGCATCCCCAAGCTTGGGACAAACATTAATTGCAGCAAATAAATTCCCAAACATGTCATTCTCATCAAACATAGCATCCCCAAGCTTGGGCCTTTGCATATCATAAGCATAATCACTCTCATCATTAATAGTATGGATAGCACCAATAGTATAGCAATTATCATAATCAAAATGAGTAATAGGAGCAACATCATTTGGGAGGGATACTGATGAAGCTATGTACCTAGGGTAGGGTCATAGGCCTGACCTAGACTACCTCCCCAAGGACTTCACCCTAAAGCCAGCGGCATTCAAAGGGTACCATCATCCACTCGACCAGAGACATTCCACTCGGAAGAATCAATGTCACTCGACCGTCGCAGAAGTCACTCGACAAACAGAAGATGTGAAGCCACTCTACACAGCAACGGTCGGGCGTTTACTCATAGCCTTAACTACCATTTATAGCACTTTAATACGGACGTTACCTGTAACACTCTACATTTATGTACATTGAACCCCGCATAACGGAGGGGAGCTGGGGTCCTGGCGCACTCTATATAAGCCACCCCCTCCTCCAGGACAGGGGTTCACATCTTTTGTAAACACACACACACACACACGCATATAATCCAGTCGACTGCCTCAGGGCATCGAGACGTAGGGCTGTTACTTCCTCCGAGAAGGGCCTGAACTCGTAAACTCGTGTGTACAACTACTCCATAGCTAGGATCTTGCCTCCTCATACCTACCCCCCATTCTACTGTCAGTCTTAGAACCACGACAGTTGGCGCCCACCATGGGGCAGGTGTCTTAGCAGTTTGTTGGAGAAGTTGCGATTTTTCCGATTCCCGTCACCATGATTTCCGGCGGGGGATTGGCTGAAGGCCGCGAGATCCGTCTCGGCGCTCTTATCTTCATCGCCGATGACTCCGCTTGGCTCCACGAGGCTCCACTCGACGTCGAGGCGCTCCCATTCGCGGGGTGACGCACTTCCGCGCATGCGTCCGCGGCGTCCTTCTTCGGCAGCCGTCGACTCAGTATCAGTCGGCTCCTATGGCAACCTCACTTTCTGTTGCTTGCCGGCATCAACGATTCGGTCGATCGCGGCTTTAGGGGTGGGTGAGACATGCGGTGGCCCGCCAATCGTCCACCCCACAAATCGCGGCGATCAAGCCTGATGAAACTCTCTACGGCCTGTTCGATCTGTCGACTGGCTCCGTCGAGACTGCATCCGAGTGGAACAGCAGCGACCCCGCGGCAGAAGTTTTGATGGTCAATGGACCACGCAGTCCTCCTGGCTTCACCCGTGAAGACGGTGGTGATGGCGTAGGCGACCCATCACATGCCCATGAGGAGTACCGCCCCGAACCCCTCGCTTTGTAGCGGAGGGAAGAGCTTCACCGCCGTAACGTGGATGCGCTTCACACTCCTATCGTTGGAGAAACCCCCGAGGCCCAGGCCTTGGAGGAGGCGCGCTTGGCCAACTTGGCTGAGCGCACTCGACTGGAGAACTTGCAGCGTGCCCAGCAGCGGATTCCTGAATCCAGTCGATGACAACTTTTTCCGCCTCCGACTCAGGTATACAGAACTCCGATCCAGAATCTCATAGCTGCATCTCGAATAGCAGAGTCAATTCAACCTTCCCAGTCGGAAGCTGGCCGATGTTTGGTGCAAATTCGGGCTTTGCTCCGGGCAGTGGGAGAGCAGAATACAATAGTATCTCAGTCGCGGAATAGGATTCATAGTAGATCTGTCGTGGCAGATACTGTCCAATCTGCTCACAGCCCAAGATCGCCTCCGCGGCGTGAGGAACGTGGGCACCAGCAAGATCAGTACAGGAACCATGAGCAGTATGATCATCGACTCGACCACGATGACCGTCGTCGAGTGTCCACACCTCCTCCGAGGAGTGGGTCATACGTGCCTCGGCGGCAAGATGATAGGCGCCCCCACAGCGGCGAACAAAGAATTCTAGTCGACCCAGAGAGCCATGATTTGATGCAAGATCTATCCTCGTTCATGGTCTGGTTGATAGGAGCAGGGCTCATAGAGAAGGCCACGGTAGAGATCATCCGACTGGAAGCAGGGTGCATGTTTCAGGACCCAAGTGTTTCAGCAGAGCCATCAGAGCAGCAGTGATTCCTCCCAACTTCAGGTTGGCGATTGGAGTCAGCAAGTTCCCCGGCGAGTCCAAGCCAGACACTTGGCTTGAGGACTACCGAGTGGCTGTGCAGATTGGTGGCGGCAATGATGATGCGGCTATGAAGCACCTCCCCTTGATGTTGGAGGGCTCAGCCAGAGCATGGTTGAATCAGTTGGCTCCTGGCAGTATATATAGTTGGGAGGAACTTGCTCGAGTGTTTGTTAGGACCTTTGAAGGCACTTGCAAAAGGCCAGCAGGGTTGACAGAATTGCAGTGTTGTGTCCAGAAACCGAATGAAACATTGAGGGATTATATCCAGAGATGGATCATGTTGCACCATACAGTGGAGAATGTGTCAGATCACCAAGCAATTTGTGCCTTCAAGGAAGGCGTTAGGTATCGGGAGTTGAAACTGAAATTCGGTCGGACAGGAGATATGACTCTGACTCGGATGATGGAGATTTCCACCAAATATGCCAATGGTGAAGAGGAAGACCGACTCCAGAGTGGCAAGCACAAAACAGTTGCCCAATAAACCGGAGGAGGGAATTCCAGTCGGAAACAGAAACAAAAGGCTGAACCAGCTGCTCCTGGTGAAGCTTTAGCTATTGCCCAAGGAAAGTTCAAAGGAAAGCCCAAGGGGCCCTGGACTCCCAAAAAAGTTAAGGATCAAGATGGGAATGATGTGTTGGATTTACCATGCCATATTCATACCAAAAAAGACGAAGAGGGGAACATCATTTACCCTAAACACACCACTCGACAGTATCGTTTCCTTATCCAGCAATTCCGAGAGAAACAGCCCAGGGAGAAGGAAAAGGAGTCGGACGGAGGTGAAGATAGGGAAGAAGATGATGATGGTTTTCCCAATGTCAATTCTACACCGATGATTTTTGCTGATGTTGAAAGCAAAAGTCGGTTGAAAGTTATTAACAGGGAAGTAAACATGGTTGCTCCTGCAACACCCAGTTATCTGAAGTGGTCCCAGACTGCCATCACATTCGACCAGTCAGACCATCCAGCTCATATAGCCACCCCTGGGAGGCAAGCACTGGTGGTCGACCCAGTAGTTGAAGGCACTCGACTAACTAAAGTGCTGATGGATGGTGGCAGTGGCCTGAACATCCTTTATGCTGAAACCTTGAAGGGAATGGGCATTCCGATGTCCAAGCTTAGTGAAAGCAACATGAGTTTCCATGGCATTATTCCTGGCAAGAAAGCTTAGTCACTCGGCAAGATCGCCCTTGATGTGGTTTTCGGTGATTCCAAGAATTACCGCAAGGAAAAGTTGAAATTTGAGGTAGTGGATTTCAAGAGTGCTTACCATGCTATTCTGGGTAGGCCCGCTTATGCACGTTTTATGGCTCGACCATGTTACGTGTATCTCAAATTGAATATGCATGGTTCTAAAGGAGTAATCACCATCACTGGCAATCGACAGAAGGCGGAAGAGTGCTTACAAAAGGGCTGAAAAATTGCCAATGCACAGATGGCAGAAGTAGAACTGCAAGAGTATCAGAAGAATGTAGATCCGAGTGATTTGCTACGAGCCAAGAAGCCTGCCACAGATTCTGCATTTCAGTCGTCCAATGAAATGAAGCCGATTCATATTCACCCGACCGATTCCAATGCCGCTCCGACCCATATCTCTTCAACACTCGATAGCAAATAGGAAGAAGCGCTCATCCAGTTCCTCCATGAGAACTGGGACATCTTTGCATGAAAACCTTCTGACATGCCAGGTGTACCCAAGGGACTGGCTGAGCATCATTTGCAAGTTGACCCGAAAGTAAAACCAGTCAAGGAACATCTCCGACGGTCCGCCGTCCAGAAGAGAAAGGTAATCGGCGAGGAAGTGGCCCGGCTCCTGGCAGCTGAGTTCATCTGTGAAATCTACCACTCCAAGTTGCTCGCCAATGTTGTCATGGTCCCTAAGAAGGATGACTCACTTCGCATGTGCATTGACTTCAAGCATATCAATCGGGCATGCCCGAAAGATCATTTTCCTCTCCCCCGCATCGACCAAATCGTCAACTCAACTACAGGGTGTGAGCGTTTGTCCTTTTTGGACGCCTATTCCGGGTACCATCAGATCCGACTGTATGGTCCCGATGAGATCAAAACGGCTTTCATCACTCCATTCGGATGCTTTTGTTATGTCACTATGCCATTCGGCTTGAAGAACGCCGGGGCCACATTCATGAGGATGATCCAGAGTGTCTGCTCACTCAAATCAGTTGGAATGTGGAAGCATACATGGATGACATTATGGTCAAGTCACGTAAAGGTTCCGACCTGTTGACTGACCTTGCTGAAACCTTTACCAATCTCAGAAGATATGATATCAAGCTTAATCCATCAAAGTGCACATTCGGAGTTCCTGGTGGAAAGTTACTCGATTTCCTCGTTTCCGAAAGAGGGATCGACGCTAACCCAGAGAAAGTTGGTACTATACTTCGGATGAAACGCCCTGTGCGTGTGCACGATGTCCAGAAGCTTACTGGTTGTTTGGCCTCCTTGAGTCGATTCATTTCTCACCTCGGTGAAAAGGCATTGCCTCTTTACCGACTGATGAAGAAGTCTGATAAGTTCGAGTGGGCTCCCGAAGCTGACATAGCGTTTGCAGAGCTCAAAGCCCTGCTTTTCACCCGGCCGATGCTTGCTGCGCCAATCAGTAAAGAGCCTTTACTGCTTTATATTGTAGCCACTGGACAAGTTGTCAGTAAAGTACTCACGGTCGAGCGGGAGGAAGAAGGAAAACCCTATAAAGTTCAGCGGCCAGTATATTATGTTTCTGAAGTTCGGACTCCGTCGAAGCAAAGATATCCACATTATCAGAAGCTTGTTTATGGGATTTACATGACCACGAAGAAAGTTGCACACTACTTCTCTGATCATTCCATTACAGTCGTCAGCGACGCTCCATTATCAGAGATTCTGAACAACAGAGATGCAACTGGTCGAGTGGCAAAGTGGGCGATTGAACTCCTTCCCCTGGACATCAAGTTTGAAGCGAAGAAGGCCATCAAGTCCCAAGCAATAGCTGATTTCCTCGCCGAGTGGATCGAACAACAACTTCCGGCCCTAATCCACTCGGAGGATTGGACCATGTTCTTCGATGGGTCCAAGATGCTGAATGGTTCCGGTGCTGGGGTGGTGTTGGTATCACCCCGCGGTGACAAACTCAGCTATGTGCTACGTCTTGAGCTTGCGTTGGTTTTCCCCGAAGAGGAAGGGATGATGCAGCAGAGTAGCGTAAGTATTTCCCTCAGTTTTTGAGAACCAAGATATCAATCCAGTAGGAGCCCACGCTCAAGTCCCTCGTACCTGCACAAAGCGATAGCTACTCGCAACCAACGCGATTAGGGGTTGTCAATCCCTTCACGGTCACTTACGAGAGTGAGATCTGATAGATATAATATTTTTGGTATAAAGATGCAAAGTAAAAAGTAAAAGCAAAGTAAAAAAGCAAAGCAAGTTTAAAGTGATGGAGATTAATATGATGAGAATAGACCCGGGGGCCATAGGTTTCACTAGTGGCTTCTCTCAAGAGCATAAGTATTCTACGGTGGGTGAACAAATTACTGTTGAGCAATTGACAGAATTGAGCATAGTTATGAGAATATCTAGGCATGATCATGTATATAGGCATCACGTCCGTGACAAGTAGATCAAAATGATTCTGCATCTACTACTATTACTCCACTCATCGACCGCTATTCAGCATGCATCTAGAGTATTAAGTTAAAAACAGAGTAACGCCTTACGCAAGATGACATGATGTAGAGAGATAAATTCATGCAATATGAAATAAACCCCATCTTGTTATCCTCGATGGCAACGGTACAATACGTGCCTTGCTGCCCCTTCTGTCACTGGGTAAGGACACCGCAAGATCGAACCCAAAGCTAAGCACTTCTCCCATGGCAAGAACTACCAATCTAGTTGGCCAAACCAAACAGATAATTCGAAGAGACTTGCAAAGATAACCAATCATACATAAAAGAATTCAGAGAAGATTCAAATATTATTCATAGATAGACTTGATCATAAACCCACAATTCATCGGTCTCAACAAACACACCGCAAAAAGAAGATTACATCGAATAGATCTCCACAAGAGAGGGGGAGAACTTTGTATTGAGATTCAAAGAGAGAGAAGAATCCATCTAGCTACTAACTATGGACCCGAAGGTCTGAGGTAAACTACTCACACTTCATCGGAGAGGCTATGATGATGTAGAAGCCCTCCGTGATGACGGCCCTCTTCCGGCGGAGCTCCGGAACAGGCCCCAAGATGGGATCTCGTGGATACAGAAAGTTGCGGCGGTGGAATTAGGTTTTGGTTCCTGTTCTGATCGTTTGGGGGTACGTGTGTATATATAGGAGGAAGAAGTACGCCGGAGGAGCAACGAGGGGCCCACGAGGCAGGGGGCGCGCCCTAGGGGGGGCGCCCCCACCCTCATGACCGCCTCTTTTGTTCCTTGGAGCAGGGTCCAAGTCTCCTAGATCATGTTCGGTGAGAAAATCACGTTCCCGAAGATTTGATTCCGTTTGGACTCTGTTTGATATTTCGTTTATCCGAAACACTGAAATAGGAAAAAACAACAATTCTGGGTTGGGCCTTCGGTTAATAGGTTAATCCCAAAAATAATATAAAAGTGGAAAATAAAGCCTAATATAGTCCAAAACAGTAGATAATATAGCATGGAGCAATCGAAAATCATAGATACGTTGGAGACGTATCAGGCATCCCCAAGCTTAATTCCTGCTCGTCCTCGAGTAGGTAAATGAGAAAAAGAGAATTTTTGATGCGGAGTGCTACTTGGCATAATTTCAATGCAAATCTTCTTAATTGTGGTATGAATATTCAGATTAGAAAGATTTAAGACAAAAGCTTATATTGACATAAAAATAATAATACTTCAAGCATACTAACAAAGCAATTATGTCTTCTCAAAATAACATGGCCAACGAAAGTTATCCCTACAGAATCATATAGTCTGGCTATGCTCCATCTTCACCACACAAAGTATTTAAATCATGCACAACCCCGATGACAAGCCAAGCAATTGTTTCATACTCTAACTTTTTCAAAACTTTTTCAATCTTCACGCAATACATGAGCGTGAGCCATGGATATAGCACTATAGGTGGAATAGAATGGTGGTTGTGGAGAAGACAAAAAGGAGGGGAAGATGGTCTCACATCAACTAGGCGTATCAACGGGCTATGGAGATGCCCATCAATAGATATCAATGTGAGTGAGTAGGGATTGCCGTGCAACGGATGCACTAGAGCTATAAGTATATGAAAGCTCAAAAAGAAACTAAGTGGGTGTGCATCCAACTTGATTGCTCATGAAGACCTAGGGAAATTTGAGGAAGCCCATCATTGGAATATACAAGCCAAGTTCTATAATGAAAAATTCCCACTAGTATATGAAAGTGATAACATGAGAGACTATCTACTATGAAGATCATGGTGCTACTTTGAAGCACAAGTGTGGTAAAAGGATAGTAACATTGTCCCTTCTCTCTTTTTCTCTCATTTTTTATTTATATATTTTTTGTTTGGGCCTTTTATCTTTTTTTATGGCCTCCTTTTTTTATTTGGGCTTCTTTGGCCTCTTTTTTTTATTTTATTTTTCGTCCGGAGTCTCATCCCGACTTATGGGGGAATCATAGTATCCATCATTCTTTCCTCACTAGGACAATGCTCTAATAATGATGATCATCACACTTTTATTTTTCTTACAACTCAATACTTAGAACAAAATATGACTCTATATGAATGCATCCGGCGGTGTACCGGGATATGCAATATGACAATGATGGAGTGTGTCATGATGAACTAGATGGTGGAAAGTTGCATGGCAATATATCTCGGAATGGCTATGGAAATGCCATAATAGGTAGGCATGGTGGCTGTTTTGAGTAAGGTATATGGTAGGTGTATGATACCGGCGAAAGGTGCGCGGTATTAGAGAGGCTAGCAAAGGTGGAAGGGCGAGAGTGCGTATAATCCATGGACTCAACATTAGTCATAAAGAACTCATATACTTATTGCAAAAATCTAGAAGTTATCAAAGAAAAGTATTACGCGCATGCTTCTAGGGGGATAGATTGGTAGGAAAAGACCATCGCTCGTCCCCGACCGCCACTCATAAGGAAGACAATCAATAAATAAATCATGCTCCGACTTCATCACATAACGGTTCACCATACGTGCATGCTACGGGAATCACAAACTTTAACACAAGTATTCTTTAAATTCACAACTACTCAACTAGCATGAATTTAATATTATCACCTCCATATCTCAAAACAATTATCATGCTTCAATCTTTTCTTAGTATTCAACACACTCAAAAGAAAGTTTCACAAATCTTGAATACCAAGCATATTATTATTAAGCAAATTACCATGCTATTAAGAGACTCTCAAAATAATTTAAGTGAAGCATGAGATATCAATAGTTTATTTAAAACAAATCCACCACCGTGCTCCAAAATATCTAAGTGAAGCACATAGAGCGAAATTATAACGCTCAAAAGATATAAGTGAAGCACATAGAGCAAAATTACTTAGCTCAAAAGATATAAGTGAAGCACATAGAGTATTCTATCAAATTTTAATTCATGTATGGCTCTCTCAAAAGGTGTGTACAACAAGGATGATTGTGGTATACTAAGACACAAAGACATAAATAATACAAGACGCTCCAAGCAAAACACATATCATGTTGATGAATAAAAATATAGCTCCAAGTAAATTACCGATGGAAGTGGACGAAAGAGGGGATGCCTTCCGGGGCATCCCCAAGCTTTGAATTTTTGGTGTCCTTGGATTATCTTGGGGGTGCCATGGGCATACCCAAGCTTAGGCTCTTGCCACTCCTTGTTCCATGATCCATCAAAAGAATTCACCCCGAACTTGAAAACTTCACAACATAAAACTCAAAATAGAAAACTCGTGAGCTCCGTTAGCGAAAGAAAACAAAAGACCACTTCAAGGTACTGTAATGAACTCATTCTTTATTTATATTGATGTTAAACCTACTGTATTCCAACTTCTATATGGATTATAAACTATTTTAGTAGCCATAGATTCATCAAAATAAGCAAACAACACACGAAAAACAGAATCTGTCAAAAACAGAACAGTCTGTACTAATCTGTAGCTAGCGCAAGATCTGGAACCCCAAAAATTCTAAAATAAATTGCTGGACGTGAGGAATTTATCTATTCATCATCTTCAGAAAGAATTAACTAAATATCACTCTTCAAATAAAAATGACAGCAGTTCTCGTGAGCGCTAAAGTTTCTGTTTTTTACAGCAAGTTCAACAAGACTTTCCCCAAGTCTTCCCAACGGTTCTACTTGGAACAAACACTAATTAAACACAAAAAATACAACCAATACAGAGGCTAAAATAATTTATTTATTACTAAACAGGAGCAAAAATCAAGGAATAAAAATAAGATTGGGTTGCCTCCCAACAAGCGCTATCGTTTAACGCCCCTAGCTAGGCATAAAAGCGAGGATAGATCTAGGTATTGCCATCTTTGGTAGGAAATCCATAAGTGGCTCTCATGATAGTTTCATATGGTAATTTTATTTTCTTTCTTGGAAAGTGTTCCATGCCCTTTTTTAATGGAAATTGAAATCTAATATTCCCTTCCTTCATATCAATAATCGCACCAACCGTTCTAAGGAAAGGTCTACCAAGAATAATAGGGCAAGAAGGATTGCAATCTATATCAAGAACAATGAAATCTACGGGCACATAATTCCTATTTGCAACAATAAGAACATCATTAATTCTTCCCATAGGTTTCTTAATAGTGGAATCCGCAAGATGCAAGTTTAGAGAGCAATCATCAAAATTACGGAAATCTAGTAAATCACACAAAGTCTTGGGAATAGTAGAGACACTAGCACCCAAATCACACAAAGCATAAAATTCATAATCTTTAATTTTAATTTTAATAGTTGGTTCCCACTCATCATAGAGTTTTCTAGGGATAGAAACTTTCAACTCAAGTTTTTCTTCATAAGATTGCATCAAGGCATCAACAATATGTTCGGTAAAGGCTTTATTTCGACTATAAGCATGTGGAGAATTTAGCACGGATTGAAAAAAGGAAATACAATCAATTAAAGAGCAATTTTCATAATTAAATTCCTTGAAATCCAATATAGTGGGTTTAGAAACATCTAAATTTTTATTTCTTTCCATCCCACTTTCATCAATTTCATCATTAAGATCTAAACACTCCGAATAAAGTTCCCGTGAGCGCTAAAGTAATTAAAATCCAATATCTATTAATCATATTAAAAAATAATTAACTAAATATCACTATTCAAATAAAAATGACAGCAGTTCCCGTGAGCGCTAAAGTTTCTGTTTTTTTACAGCAAGTTCAACAAGACCTTCCCCAAGTCTTCCCAACGGTTCTACTTGGCACAAACACTAATAAAACACAAAAAAACACAACCAAACAGAGGCTAAATAATTTATTTATTACTAAGCAGTAGCAAAAATCAAGGAATAGAAATAATATTGGGTTGCCTCCCAACAAGCGCTATCGTTTAACGCCCCTAGCTAGGCATAAAAGCGAGGATATATCTAGGTATTGCCATCTTTGGTATGCAATCCATAAGTGGCTCTCATGATAGTTTCATATGGAAATTTTATTTTCATTCTTGTAAAGTGTTCCATGCCCTTTTTTAATGGAAATTTAAATCTAATATTCCCTTCCTTCATATCAATAATCGCACTAACCGTTCTAAGGAAAGGTCTACCAAGAATAATAGGGCAAGAAGGATTGCAATCTATATCAAGAACAATGAAATCTATGGGCACATAATTCATATTTGCAACAATAAGAACATCATTAATTCTTCCCATAGGTTTCTTAATAGTGGAATCCGCAAGATGCAAGTTTAGAGAGCAATCATCAAAATTACGGAAATCTAGCAAATCACACAAAGTCTTGGGAATAGTAGAGACACTAGCACCCAAATCACACAAAGCATAAAACTCATGATATTTAACTTTAATTTTAATAGTTTGTTCCCACTCATCATAGAGTTTTCTAGGGATAGAAACTTTCAACTCAAGTTTTTCTTCATAAGATTGCATCAAGGCATCAACAATATTTCGGTGAAGGCTTTATTTTGACTATAAGCATGTGGAGAATTTAGTACGGATTGCAACAAGGAAATACAATCAATTAAAGAGAAACTTTCATAATTAAATTCCTTGAAATCCAATATAGTGGGTTTAGCAACATCTAGATTTTTATTTCTTTCAATCCCACGTTCATCAATTTCATCATTAAGATCTAAACACTCCGAATTTTTAGAACGCCTTCTAGGTAAAGGAAGATCATATTTAGTTTCATCAAGATTAATATTGCAAAATAAAGATTTAATAGGGGACACATCAATAAATTTTATATCTTCATCTTGATTTTCATAGGAAATGGAGGAACACGCTTTAATAAAGGCATCTTTGGAAGCACGCATCCTAGCAGTTCTTTCCTTGCACTCATCAATGGAAATTCTCATGGCTTTGAGAGACTCATTGATATCATGTTTAGGAGGAATAGATCTAATCTTGAAAGAATCAACCTCAAGAGAAATTCTATCAATGTTTCTTGCCAAATCGTCAACTTTAAGCAATTTCTCCTCAAGCAAAGCATTAAAATTCTTTTGTGAATTCATAAACTCTTTAACACTATTCTCAAATTCAGAGGGCATCTTATTATAATTTCCATAAGAGTTGTTGTAGGAATTACCATAATTATTAGAAGGATTACTAGGATATGGCCTAGGATTAAAATTCCCTCTATAAAATTCCCTCTATAAGCGTTGTTACCAAAATTATTCCTACCAACAAAATTCATATCAATAGATTCATTGTTATTCTCAATCAAAGTAGACAAAGGCATATCATTAGGATCAGAAGAAACACTCTTAGTAGCAAATAATTTCATAAGTTCATCCATCTTTCCACTCAACATATTGATTTCTTCTATCGCATGCACTTTTTTATTAGAAGATCTTTCAGTATGCCACTGAGAATAATTAACCATAATATTATCTAGGAGTTTAGTAGCATCTCCTAAAGTGATTTCCATAAAAGTGCCTCCTGCGGCCGAATCTAAAAGATTTCTAGAAGCAAAATTCAATCCGGCATAAAAAAATTTGTATGATCATCCACAAATTCAAACCATGAGTAGGGCAATTACGTATCATTAATTTCATTCTCTCCCAAGCTTGTGCAACATGTTCATGATCAAGTTGTTTAAAGTTCATAATATCATTTCTAAGAGAGATGATCTTAGCGGGAGGAAAATACTTAGAGATAAAAGCATCTTTGCACTTGTTCAATCAATACTATTCTTAGGCAAAGACGAAAACCAAGCTTTAGCACGATCTCTAAGCGAAAAAGGAAATAGCTTCAATTTAATGACATCATTATTGACATCTTTTTTCTTTTGCATATCACATAAATCAACGAAGCTATTCAGATGAGTAGCGGCATCTTCACTAGGAAGGCCGGCAAATTGATCTTTCATAACAAGATTCAACAAAGCAGTATTAATTTCACAAGATTCAGCATCGGTAAGAGGAGCAATCAGAGTGCTAAGGAAATCATTATTATTGGTATTGGTGAAGTCACACAATTTGGTAGTATCTTGAGCCATCACTGCAAGCAAGCAATCTAACACATGAGCAAACAAAAGCAAACAGGCAAAAAAGGCAAATAGAGAGGGAGGATAGAGAGAGAGGGCGAATAAAACGGCAAGGGTGAAGTGGGGGAGAGGAAAACGAGAGGTAGGCAAATAATGTAATGCGAGAGATACGGATTGTGATGGGTACTTGGTATGTTGACTTTTGCGTAGACTCCCCGGCAACGGCACCAGAAATCCTTCTTGCTATGTCTTGAGCTTGCGTTGGTTTTCCCCGAAGAGGAAGGGATGATGTAGAAGAGTAGCGTAAGTATTTCCCTCAGTTTTTTAGAACCAAGGTATCAATCTAGTAGGAGCCCACGCTCAAGTCCCTCGTACCTGCACAAAGCGATAGCTACTCGCAACCTACGTGATTAGGGGTTGTCAATCCCTTCACGGTCACTTACGAGAGTGAGATCTGATAGATATAATATTTTTGGTATTTTTGGTATAAAGATGCAAAGTAAAAAGTAAAAGCAAAGTACAAAAGCAAAGCAAAATTAAAGTGATGGAGATTAATATGATGAGAATAGACCCGGGGGCCATAGGTTTCACTAGTGGATTATCTCAAGAGCATAAGTATTCTACGATGGGTGAACAAATTACTGTTGAGCAATTGACAGAATTGAGCATAGTTATGAGAATATCTAGGCATGATCATGTATATAGGCATCGCGTCCGTGACAACTAGATCGAAACGATTCTGCATCAACTACTATTACTGTTGGAAATATGCCCTAGAGGCAATAATAAATTGGTTATTATTATATTCCCTTGTTCATGATAATTGTTTATTATCCATGCTAGAATTGTATTGATAGGAAACTCAGATACATGTGTGGATACATAGACAACACCATGTCCCTAGTAAGCCTCTAGTTGACTAGCTCGTTGATCAATAGATGGTTACGGTTTCCTGACCATGGACATTAGATGTCATTGATAACGGGATCACATCATTAGGAGAATGATGTGATGGACAAGACCCAATCCTAAGCCTACCACAAGATCATGTAGTTCGTATGCTAAAGCTTTTCTAATGTCAAGTATCATTTCCTTAGACCATGAGATTGTGCAACTCCCGGATACCGTAGGAGTGCTTTGGGTGTGCCAAACGTCACAACATAACTGGGTGGCTATAAAGGTACACTACAGGTATCTCCGAAAGTGTCTGTTTGGTTGGCACAAATCGAGACTGGGATTTGTCACTTCATGTAAACGGAGAGGTATCTCTGGGCCCACTCGGTAGGACATCATCATAATGTGCACAATGTGATCAAGGAGTTGATCACGTGATGATGTATTATGGAACGAGTAAAGAGACTTGCCGGTAACGAGATTGAATAAGGTATCGGGATACCGACGATCGAATCTCGGGCAAGTATCGCACCGATAGACAAAGGGAATTGTATACGGGATTGATTAAGTCCTTGACATCGTGGTTCATCTGATGAGATCATCGTGGAGCATGTGGGAGCTAGCATGGGTATCCAGATCCCGCTGTTGGTTATTGACCGGAGAGTTGTCTCGGTCATGTCTGCATGTTTCCCGAACCCGTAGGGTCTACACACTTAAGGTTCGATGACGCTAGGGTTATATGGAAAGTATGTACGCGGTTACCGAATGTTGTTCGGAGTCCCGTATGAGATCCCGGACGTCACGAGGAGTTCCGAAATGGTCCGAAGGTAAAGATTTATATATGGGAAGTCCTGTTTTGGTCGCCGGAAAAGTTTCGGGTTTATCGGTAATGTACCGGGACCACCGGGAGGGTCCCGGTGGTCCACCAAGTGGGGCCACCAGCCCCGGAGGGCTGCATGGGCCAAGTGTGGGAGGGGACCAGCCCCAGGTGGGCTGGTGCGCAAGGGAGAGTGGAAGGGGGCAAACCCTAGGCTCAGATGGGCCTAAGGCCCACCTAGTGGTGCGCCCCCCTCTCTCCCCCCTTGCCCCCCCCCTAGATGGGATCTAGGGCTGGCCGCCACCCCTAGGGGTGGAAACCTAGGTGGGGGCGCAGCCCTACCCCTCTCCCTCCTCGTCTCTCGTAGTGCTTGGCGAAGCCCTGCTAGAGTTCCGCGCTCCTCCACCACCACCACGCCGTCGTGCTACTGCTGGATGGAGTCTTCCCCAACCTCTCCTTCTCCCCTTGCTGGATCAAGTCGTAGGAGACGTCACCGGGCTATACGTGTGTTGAACACGGAGGTGCCGTCCGTTCGGCACTAGGATCATCGGTGATTTGGATCACGACGAGTACGACTCCATCAACCCCGTTCACTTGAACCCTTCCGCTTAGCGATCTAGAAGGGTATGTAGATGCACTCTCCTTCCCTTCATTGCTAGATTACTCCATAGATTGATCTTAGTGATGCGTAGAAAATTTTGAATTTCTGCTACGTTCCCCAACAGTGGCATCATGAGCTAGGTCTATGCGTAGTTACTATGCACGAGTAGAACACAAAGTAGTTGTGGGCGTCGATATTGTCAATTATCTTGCCGTTACTAGTCTTATCTTGATTCGGCGGCATCATGGGATGAAGCGGCCCGGACCAACCTTACACGTACGCTTACGTGAGACCGGTTCCACCGACTGACATGCACTAGTTGCATAAGGTGGCTGGCGGGTGTCTGTCTCTCCCACTTTAGTCGGATCGGATTCGATGAACAGGGTCCTTATGAAGGGTAAATAGAAATTGGCAATTCACGTTGTGGTTTTGGCGTAGGTAAGAAACGTTCTTGCTAGCAACCTATAGCAGCCACGTAAAAACTTGCAACAACAATTAGAGGACGTCTAACTTGTTTTTGCAGCAAGTGTTTTGTGATGTGATATGGCCAAAGGATGTGATGAATGATATATATGTGATGTATGAGATCATGTTCTTGTGATAGGAATCACGACTTGCATGTCGATGAGTATGACAACCGGCAGGAGCCATATGAGTTGTCTTTATTTTTTGTATGACCTGCGTGTCATTGAGAAACACCATGTAAATTACTTTACTTTATTGCTAAACGTGTTAGCCATAGTAGTAGAAGTAATAGTTGGCGAGCAACTTCATAGAGACACGATGATGGATATCATGATGATGGAGATCATGGGGTCATGCGGTGACAAGATGATCATGGAGCCCCAAGATGGAGATCAAAGGAGCTATATGATATTGGCCATATCATGTCACTATTAATTGATTGCATGTGATGTTTATCATGTTTTTGCATCTTGTTTACTTAGAACGACGGTAGTAAATAAGATGATCCCTCATAATAATTTCAAGAAAGTGTTCCCCCTAACTGTGCACCGTTGCGACATTTCGTTGTTTCGAAGCACCACGTGATGATCGGGTGTGATAGATTCCAACGTTCACATACAACGGGTGTAAGACAGATTTACACATGCAAACACTTAGGTTGACTTGACGAGCCTAGCACATATAGACATGGCCTCGGAACACAGAAGACCGAAAGGTCGAACATGAGTCATATAGAAGATACGATCAACATGAAGATGTTCACCGATGTTGACTAGTCCGTCTAACGTGATGATCGGACACGGCCTAGTTGACTCGGATCATGTAATCACTTATATGACTAGAGGGATGTCTATCTGAGCGGGAGTTCATAAGATGAACTTAATTATCCTGAACATAGTCAAAAGGTCTTCGCAAATTATGTCGTAGCTCGCGCTTCAGTTCTACTGTTTAGATATGTTCCTAGAGAAAATTTAGTTGAAAGTTGATAGTAGCAATTATGCGGACTAGGTCTGTAAACTGAGGATTGTCCTCATTGCTTCATAGAAGGCTTATGTCCTTAATGCACCGCTCAGTGTGCTGAACCTCGAACGTCGTCTGTGGATGTTGCGAACATTTGACATACACATTTTGATAACTACGTGATAGTTCAGTTAAACGGTTTAGAGTTGAGGCACCGAAGACGTTTTGAAATGTCGCGAAACATATGAGATGTTTCGAGGGCTGAAATTGGGATTTCAGGCTCGTGCCCACGTCAAGAGGTATAAGACCTCCGATGATTTTCTTAGCCTGCAAACTAAGGGAGAAAAGCTCAATTGTTGAGCTTGTGCTCAGATTGTCTGAGTACAACAATCATTTGAATCGAGTGGGAGTTGATCTTCCAAATGAGATAGTGATGTTTCTCCGAAGTCATTACCACTAAGCTACTAGAGCTTCGTGATGAACTATAATATATCGGGGACATATATGATGATCCTTGAGATATTCGCGATGTTTGACACCACAAAAGTAGAAATCAAGAAGGAGCATCAATTGGTGATGGTTGGTGAAACCACTAGTTTCAAGAAGGGCAAGGGCAAGAAGGGATACTTCATGAAACGGCAAATCAGCTGCTGCTCTAGTGAAGAAACCCAAGGTTGAACCCAAACCCGAGACTAAGTGCTTCTGTAATAAGGGGAACAGCCACTGGAGCAGAATTACCCTAGATACTTGGTAGATGAGAAGGCTGGCAAGGTCGATAGAAGTATATTGGTTATACATTGTGTTAATGTGTACTTTACTAGTACTCCTAGTAGCACCATGGTATTAGATACCGGTTCGGTTGCTAAGTGTTAGTAAACTCGAAATAAAAGGCTGCGGAGTAAACGGAGACTAGCTAAAGGTGAGCTGGCAATATGTGCTAGAAGTTTTTCCCAAGCTTGATGTGATGAAGCATCGCACGCTCCCTCTACCATCGAGATTGGTATTTGCGTTGAGCATAGACATAATTGGATTATGTCTATCGCAATACGATTATTCATTTAAGGAGAATAATGGTTACTCTGTTTATTTGAATAATACCTTCAATGGTCTTGCACCTAAAATGAATGGTTTATTGAATCTCGATCGTAGTGATACACATGTTCATGCCAAAAGATATAAGATAGTAATGATAGTACCACCTACTTGTGGCACTGCCACGTAAGTCATATCGGTATAAAACGCATGAAGAAGCTCCATGTTGATGGATCTTTGGGCTCACTCGTTTTTGAGAAGTTTGAGACATGCGAACCATGTCTATTGGTGTATATGCATGAAAAAACTCCATGCAAATGGACTGTTTGGACTCACTTGATTTTTAATCACTTGAGACATGCAAATCATACCACATGGGCAAGATGACTGAAAGCCTCGTTTTCAGTAAAATGGAACTAGAAAGCAACTTGTTGGAAGTAATATATTTTGATGTGTGCAGTCCAATGAGTGCTGAGGCGTGTAGTGGATATCGTTATGTTCTTACTTCACAGATGATTTGAGTAGATGTTGAGTATATTTACATGATGAATCACGAGTCTGAATTATTAAAAGGTTCAAGTAATTTCAGGGTGAAGGTGAGAGATCGCTGTGACAAGAGGATAAAATATCTATGATATGATCATAGAGATGAATATCTGAATTACGAGTTTGGCACAGAAATAAGACATTGTGGAAATTGTTTCACAACTAATACAGCCTGAAACACCATAGTATGATGGTTTGTCCGAACATCATAATTGCACCCTATTGGATATGATGCATACCATGATGTCTCTTATCGAATTACCACGATAGTTTATGGGTTAGGCATTAGAGACAACCACATTCACTTTAAATAGGGCACCACGTAATTCCGATGAGATGACACTGTATGAACTATGGTTTAGAGAAACCTAAGCTGTCATTTCTTAAGAGTTTGGGGCTACAACGCTTATGTGACAAGTTTCAGGCTGATAAGCTCAAACCCAAAGCGGATAAATGCATCTTCATAGGACACCCAAAACAGTTGGGTATACCTCCTGTCTCAGATCCGAAAGCAATAAGGGATTGTTTCTAGAATCGGGTCCTTTCTCGAGGAAAAGTTTCTCTCGAAAGAATTGAGTGGGAGGATGGTGGAGACTTGATGAGGTTATTGAATCATCTCTTCAACTAGTGTGTGGCAGGGCACAGGGAGTTGTTCCTATGGCACCTACACCAATTGAAGTGGAAGCTTATGATAGTGATCATGAAACTTCAGATCAAGTCACTACCAAACCTCGTGGGATGACAAGGATGTGTACTACTTCAGAGTGGTACGTAATCCTGTCTTGGAAGTCATGTTGCTAGACAACAATGAACCTACGAGCTATGGAGAAGCGATGGTGGGCCTGGTGTAACACCCCGGATGTAACTTACCCAATTTGTACTCCAACTCTTGCCGTTTCCGGCGTTAAGTTATTTTATTTTCTCGGGTTCGGGTCTTTGTCTCGGTGTGTTGTTATAGTTGTCATGCATCTCATATCATGTCATCATGTGCATTGCATTTGCATACGTGTTCATCTCATGCATTCGAGCATTTTCCCCGTTGTCCGTTTTGCATTCCGGCGCTTCGTTCTCCTCCGGTGGTCATTTCTAGCTTTCTTTTGTGTGTGGGGATTAAACATTTCCGGATTGGACCGAGACTTGCCAAGCGGCCTTGGTTCACTACCGGTAGACCGCCTGTCAAGTTTCGTACCATTTGGACTTCGTTTGATACTCCAACGGTTAACCGAGGGACCGAAAAGGCCTCGTGTGTGTTGCAGCCCAACACCCCTCCAATTTGGCCCAAAACCCACCTAAATCCTCTCCATCATCTAGAGCGTTCGATCACGATCGCGTGGCCGAAAACTGCACCTCATTTGGACTCTCCTAGCTCCCTCTACCTATAAAACTAGCCCCTCCTCCGAAATTTCGGGTCTCTCCTTCCTCAAAACCCTTGAAATCCGCTCTCCGCGCGCCGGACGTGTCCGTCGGCGCTGGACGTGTCCGTCGGCGTCGGACGTGTCCGTCGGCGCCGGACGCTTCGCCGCCACCACTCCCGTGCCGCCAAGTGTCGTGCTGCGGCCGTTCCACCGCGCGCCGCCGCGGGCCCGCGCGGCCCAGATCCGGCCCGCGGGGCCTGAACCGCCTGCCGCCTCCTCGCGCCTGCCTCCTCCCGGCGTTGCTCCTCTCCTTCGACTGAGTGTGTTACTGTGATGGCCTCTTCTCGGCGGAGTCCGGGAAGTGGACACGGTGTTGGAGTAATGCTTGCGCAGGTTGCTCTCTAGTTTCTCGCTCGCGCTTTGCCTTCTCTTCTCGCTCTCTATTGCGAACAGGATAGCCACCATATATGCTAGTCGCTTGCTGCAGCTCCACATATTTACCTTGCCATACCTATAAGCTTAAATAGTCTTGATCGCGAGGGTGCGAGATTGCTGAGTCCCTGTGGCTCACGGATTACTATTACACCAGATGCAGGGCCTGACGATTCCGCTCCAGGTGACGTGCTCGAGCTCAAGTGGGAGTTCGATGAGGACTCTCAATGATACTATGTTTCCTTTCCTGATGATCCGTAGTGGTGCCCAGTTGGGGGTGATCGGGACCGTGTCGCTTGTTGGGTTATCTTTTATTTTGGCGCTGTAGTCGGGCCATGAGTGTTTGAATGATGTAATGCTATTTTATGTACTTGATTGACGTGGAGAGTGTAACCCAACTATGTTATCTCCCCTTTTATTATCTATATTACATGGGATGTTGTGAAGATTGCCTAACTTGCGACTTATGCCTTCAATGCGATTATGTCTCTAAGTCGTGCCTCGACACGTGGGAGCTATAGTCGCATCGAGGGTGTTACAAGTTGGTAATCAGAGCCTTCCCCGACCTTAGGAGCCCAATTGCTTGATCGTTTTTAGCAGCCGAGTTGTGTCTAGAAAAATGTTTTGAGTCATTTAGGAATTATATATAGGAGAGTTTAGGAATTCTTTTTACTTCCCAGTCTCCTCATCACTCTGGTAAGGCATCCTGACGTAGAGTTTTGACTCTTCTCTTCTCAAATTTCACTAAAAAAAAATTTAGGATCACGTGGGTATCTTGGAATCGTTCCGATGGTTTTATGATGAGAACATTGTCTTGGTGCCTCCTGTCAGGGGTTTTGTGGAAGTGTCCCGGGGAGTTGAGCTCTGAGGTGTTGTCGTCATAATTTTATCGTTGCAGTTCTGGAATACCTGAGTTTAGTACGCCGACATCGAAAATCTCTTTTATGCAGTTCGTTGGTGAGATAACCTCGACGCCACCCAGTACTGGGGCGGGAGTTCGGGAGTATCGCCATAACTTGTATAACGGATGCTTTTCGAAGGTTGAGGTAGATGGTTTCCGAAGTTTTTCTCGGTTATGTGCTGAAGGATGGATACAGCTGGATGTAGGATTTGCTAGATTTGGGTGAGATATTATGCTTCCCCTGTATCCCCAACACCCGATTGCATAACCGGAAAGGTTCGGGAGTTTTATAGGTGGGAATTCTAGTAGCTCTAGTTCTTCTTGCATGGATATTTGGTTTGAGATTGGGATTTCTTACCGATTATTCGTTCTTGATCTGTACCTTGTTGATTAATTTCTCTACCTTAATTCTACGTGGCTTCTCAATTTATGGATATGTGACCATTTCAAGAGGAATGCATTCGTTCATTTTGTTCGGATGTGAAGACTATATGTTGCAATTTTCATTCCATTGGATTCAGCTTCAATATTTGTCTATCAATGTGCTAATGGATGTCAACCTCTTCAGGATGGCTCCTCCAACGCGCACAACTCCGAATCCTGATCCGCCACCACCTCCACCTCCTTCGGAGGCATGGCAAGCTGTGATGGCCGCAACCAATGCAAACACACAGTTGATCATGCAAATTCTCCAAGAGCGCAATCAAGGCAACCAAGGGAACCAAGGCAACAATCAGAATCACTTTGCTACACTCAACCAGTTCCTTGCTAACGGGCCAAAGACTTTCAGCAATTGTGTTGAGGCAACTGATGCTGACGATTGGCTTGTGGATCTGTGCAAGCATTTCGAGTGCAGTAACGTCAGGCCTGAGGACTTCATCAAGTTCGCTTCCTTCGAACTCAAAGATCAAGCTGCAGAATGGTTCCAGCAGTACAAGGATTCCAGAGGTGGACGTGTAATTACCTGGGATGAATTCCGTCAAGATTTCAGAGCTCATCATATCCCTCAGAGCGTGGTTGAAAGCAAGCGTGAGGAATTCCGCAACCTGAAGCAAGGCTCTTTGTCTGTCTATGACTACAACAAGTTGTTTTAGAAGCTCGCCCGCTTTGCCAAGCAGGACGTCCCTGATGAGAAGAGCATGATATACCAGTTCAGGGGTGGTCTCAGAGAAGAAATTCAGCTCGCTCTTGTTCTCTTTGAACCCGTGAGGTACGATGAGTTCTACAACATGGCATTGAAGCAAGAGGCTGCTCAATTGAGGTGTGATGTTTCCAAGAAGCGAGTCAGAGAGGCTACTCCTTCTTCCTCTACTCAAGTGGCCAAGCAGCAGAAGTATTGGCTTCCTCCTCCTCCGTTTCATCAGCCGTATCAGCAGAAGAGCAAAGGTGGCAGTGGATCTTCCCCCCCCCCCAACCCTGGCTTTTAGAACAAGACTTCATCTCAAGCTCCAAGATCGAGTGCTCCGTATCACCGTCCGCTTTCAGAGGTCACGTGCAAAAAGTGCCAACAGAAGGGTCACTATGCCAACAAGTGTTTCAACCAGAGGCGTCTTCCTCCTCCTCCTCCTGTCAGATCGGCAAGTACAGCTGTGGTCAAGCATAACCCCAAGTACGCCAAGGTCCATATGGTGAATGCAGCTCAGGCAGAGGATTCATCAGATGTCATCATGGGTAACCTTCCTGTTAACGATATTCCCGCAAGAGTTCTTTTTGACACTGGTGCATCACATTGTTTCATCTCGAGACCTTTTGCATCTAAGCATGATTTTGTTACTCAAGTGTTGCCGAAACCGTTGGCTATTGTCTCTCCGGCCCGTCAAATGACATCTCGAGTATGCGTCCCGGATGTTACAATCACTTTGGGTGACTATAAGTTCTTGTCCTCTCCAAATGTTCTGGGTGACTCGGATATTGATCTTATTCTCGGAATGGATTGGCTTTCTAAGCACAAGGCTCAGCTTGATTGTGCAGCCAGGCAGATTCAATTGACTCATTCGTCTGAGGATGTAATTGTGTTTGCCGCTCGTGATGATACCATCCGTCTGTTTTCTCTCAATGAGAAGGGTGAACTCGATGCCATCTCGCAAATTCCAGTCGTTTGCGAATATCAAGACGTCTTTCCAGAAGAGATTCCAGGAATGCCTCCGCACCGGCCAGTTGAATTCGTTATTGATCTTGAGCCTGGCACGGAACCTGTGTGCAAGCGTCCTTACAAGCTCGGACCTGAAGAGTTGAAGGAGCTGAAGAAGCAACTCGATATTCAAGAGAGAATGGGTCTCATCCGGCCTAGTTCTTCTCCGTGGGGTTGTGGTGTTCTTTTTGTGAAGAAGAAGGATGGAACGGACCGACTCTGTGTTGATTACCGTCCATTGAACAAGAAGACCATAAAGAACAAATACCCACTTCCCAACATCAATGAGTTGTTCGAACAACTCAATGATGCCCAAGTATTCTCCAAGCTTGATCTCCGTATGGGTTATCATCAGATTCGAATCCGTGAGCAAGATATTCCCAAGACGGCTTTCAGAACAAGCTATGGTTCATATGAATACACTGTCATGTCTTTTGGCCTCGTCAAAGCTCCTCCGATGTTCTCTCGCATGATGAACTTCATTTTCAATGCCTACACCAATGACTTTGTTTTGGTCTATCTCGACGACATTATGGTTTTCTCGAAGAACAAGGAAGATCATGCCAAGCACTTGCGTTTGGTACTCGATAAGCTCAGAGAACACAAGTTCTACGCCAAGTTCTCCAAGTGTGAATTTTGGCTCGATGAGGTTCTTTATCTTGGTCATATCATCTCTGCCAAGGGCATTGCGGTGAATCCTGAGAAGGTGTCTGCAATTGTGAATTGGGAACCTCCTCAGAACGTGAAGCAACTCCATAGCTTCCTCGGTCTCGCAAGCTACTATCGAAGATTCGTTGAAAACTTTTCTAAGATCGCGAAGCCTCTCTCAAATCTTCTCCAGAAGCACGTCAAGTACGTTTGGTCTCCGGAGTGTGACATTGCTTTCAACACTTTGAAAGAGAAATTGATCACTGCTCCAGTTCTGACTCCGCCTGATGAATCCAAGCCGTACGAGGTCTTTTGTGATGCCTCTCTCCAAGGTCTTGGCGCAGTGTTGATGCAAGAGAAGAAAGTTGTTGCTTATACCTCCCGCCAGTTGAAGCCCAATGAGAAGAACTACCCCACTCACGATCTCGAGTTGGCGGCAGTTGTGCATGCTCTTTTGACTTGGAGACATCTCTTATTGGGAAGAAAAGTGGACATCTTCACTGACCACAAGAGTCTCAAGTACATCTTCACTCAGCCTAATCTCAACCTCAGGCAAACTCGATGGGTTGAAATGATTCAAGAGTATAATCCGAGTATCGAGTGTACTCCAGGCAAGGCCAATGTGATTGCTGACGCATTGAGCAGAAAGGCTTATTGCAACAGCCTGATTCTCAAGCCTTATCAACCCGAGCTTTGTGAAGCTTTCCGCAAACTTAATCTGCAAGTTGTTTCTCAAGGTTTGCTCGCCAACCTTCAAGTCTCTCCCACCTTGGAAGACCAGATTCGCCAAGCCCAGCTTCTTGATGCTATGGTGAAAAAGGTGAAGATTGGGATTGCCAAGAGTCAACCCAAGTACAAGTGCTACCGCCTTGATGACAAGGACACTCTCTTCTTCGAGGATCGTATTGTTGTGCCCAAAGGTGACCTCTGTAAAGTGATCATGAACGAGGCTCACAATTCTCTCCTCTCCATCCACCCTGGGAGCACGAAGATGTATCAGGACCTCAAGCGGGCTTATTGGTGGACTCGAATGAAGCGCGAGATTGCTCAATTCGTGAATGAATGTGATGTCTGTAGAAGAGTGAAGGCAGAACACCAAAGGCCAGCGGGTCTCCTCCAACCTCTTGCCATTCCATAATGGAAGTTTGAACACATTGAGATGGACTTCGTGACTGGGTTTCCAAAGTCCAAGCGTGGCAATGATGCTATATTCGTTGTCATCGACAAACTTACTAAAGTGGCTCACTTTCTGCCTATCAAAGAGTCTATCACTACAGCTCAATTGGCGGAGCTCTATACCTCTCGGATTGTCTCTCTACACGGTATTACACAAGTGATCTCTTCAGACCGTGGCGGCATCTTTAACTCCAAGTTTTGGGATTCTTTTTAGAAGGCCATGGGCACCAAAATCCGCTTCAGCACAGCTTTCCATCCTCAAACTAGCGGTCAAGTCGAGCGTGTCAACCAGATTCTTGAAGATATGCTCAGGGCTTGTGTGATCTCCTTGGGCATGAAGTGGGAGGATTGTCTTCCTTATGATGAATTCTCCTACAACAACAGTTTTCAAGCAAGTTCGGGCAAAGCCCCATTTGAAATTCTGTATGGCAGGAAGTGTCGTACCCCTCTCAACTGGTCTGAAACCGGTGAACGTCAGCTTTTGGGTAATGACTTAATCACAGAGGCAGAGGAAATGTGCAAAGTCATTCGAGATAACCTCAAAGCAGCCCAATCCCGCCAGAAGAGCTACTATGACAGTAAGCACCGTGATTTGGCTTTCGAGATCGGAGATCATGTTTACCTCCGCGTCTCTCCAATGAAAGGTACTCGTCGCTTCGGTATCAAAGGGAAGCTTGCCCCCAGATGCGTGGGACCTTTCAATATTGTCAGCAAGAGAGGCGATCTGGCCTATCAACTCGAGCTTCCTTCAAACTTTGCAAATGTTCATGATGTGTTCCATGTCTCTCAGCTCCGAAAGTGCTTCAAGACTCCTAACCGCACCGTCAACTTCGAGGACATTGAGCTCCAAGAAGATCTCTCCTATCGTGAGCACCCCGTTGCTATTCTTGAAGAGACTGAACGCAAGACTCGCAATAAGTCAATCAAATTCCTCAAAGTCAAGTGGTCACACCATTCCGACCGTGAAGCTACCTGGGAACGCGAGGATCACCTCTGTTCTGAGTACCCGGCGTTCTTTCAGTCCTAGATCTCGGGACGAGATCCTTTCGTAGTGGTGGAGTGTTGTAACACCCCGGATGTACCTTACCCAATTTGTACTCCAACTCTTGCCGTTTCTGGCGTTAAGTTATTTTATTTTCTCGGGTTCGGGTCTTTGTCTCCGTGTATTGTTATCGTTGTCATGCATCTCATATCATGTCATCATGTGCATTGCATTTGCATACGTGTTCATCTCATGCATTCGAGCATTTTCCCCGTTGTCCGTTTTGCATTCCGGCGCTTTGTTATCCTCCGGTGGTCATTTCTAGCTTTCTTTTGTGTGTGGGGATTCAACATTTCCGGATTGGACCGAGACTTGCCAAGCGGCCTTGGTTCACTACCGGTAGACCGCCTATCAAGTTTCGTACCATTTGGACTTCGTTTGATACTCCAACGGTTAACCGAGGGACCGAAAAGGCCTCGTGTGTGTTGCAGCCCAACACCCCTCCAATTTGGCCCAAAACCCACCTAAATCCTCTCCATCATCTAGAGCGTTCGATCACGATCGCGTGGCCGAAAACCGCACCTCATTTGGACTCTCCTAGCTCCCTCTACCTATAAAACTAGCCCCTCCTCCGAAATTTCGGGTCTCTCCTTCCTCAAAACCCTAGAAATCCGCTCTCCGCGCGCCGGACGTGTCCGTCGGCGCCGGACGCTTCGCCGCCACCACTCCCGTGCCGCCAAGTGTCGCGCTGCTGCCGTTCCATCGTGCGCCGTCGCGGGCCCGTGCGGCCCAGATCCGGCCCGCGGGGCCCGAACCGCCCGCCGCCTCCTCGCGCCTGCCTCCTCCCGGCGTCGCTCCTCTCCTTCGACGCCGGCGCCGCCTGCCACCGCACCGAGCCGAGCTCGCCGCCGCAGGGCTCGCCGGCGCCGCCCGCGCCCCGAGGCGGCCACCGGAACCCTGCGCGCCCGCGCGGCCGTGGGGGAGCACGCCGCCGCCGCCTCTCCCTACCTCGCCGGCGCACCTCCTCGGCCCCCCTCGTTCACTCCGGCGAGCTTCCTCCTCCGGCGAGCTACAGTGGAGTCCGGCGAACCTCGTAAAACATGCACGATCTGGATCTAGATCTGGGATATTCGCCTCGGTTGACTTTTGCCCCGAAACCCTAATTATCTTGCCATGTTCATCGCATCGTAACTTTGCATCCGTAGCTCCGTTTTTGGCATATAGCATATCAAAATATTCGTCTCAAAGAGTACATCATTTCAATTCATTGCATCATTTTCATTTGAGTTCATCTTGATGCCCGAAATGCTTTTAGAAGAGGGCTACTTGAGATAATTGTCAGATCTGCTACTCCATTTAGATATTTGTCATTTTTGCCATGATTATTGTGTGCATGATATGACCTGGAGCTCTACATATGTTTTGTTAAGGGTTTTTCCATCTTTCCAGAGGTGCAAACCATGTATTTTTGTGATGTGTGTGGTGACTATCACAAGCTTGCCAAGTGAGGCACTTGGTAAAGCTGATTTCAGGGACTTAGCATTTCCACTAAGTCCTTGACCTGTTTATCTCATATGGCGATATGTTCATATTGTTTCCTAGTGATCCGTGCCTCTTTTGAGGATGATCAGTAAGGATGTTTTGTTAACCTTGTAGTGCTCTATCCATAAATGTCTTTGGTTGCAATTATGGAGCACCCTAGCTTGAGTCAATCGATCTCTACTTTTGCTACTTCGTGAATCTGGGCAGATTGTCTACTTGTTAGCAATTTTGCCGATGATGTTGTAGTTGATCCGTGCATGCTATGTTATTGTTCTTGCCATGTCTAGCTTGCATTTTGTGTATTCTTGATGGGTGTATGCTTAGTTTGTCATGACATGCTTTGTAGTGAGTGCATCAGGCTCGTAAACATGCCTACTTGATATCTGTTTCAGCATGCTCCAGTTTTCACTAAGTCTGAGAACTGATTATGTTTTTGCCATGTTCACATGCTTGCAATTGTATTTTCTGATCCCTTTTGGCTCAAGGTCACTAAGGGACTTTTGTTAAGCTCTTTGAGTAGCCCCATGCAATGCTTTACTTTGCCATGTTCAGGTCCTGTAGCATGTAGTTTTGTTGCTTCGAAGAGTGCTATCTGATCTGAAATTCCAGACAAGTGTTAATTTAACTAAGTCTGAAATCTGTTTGCCATATGCATTTTTGCCATGCTTGTTTGAACCTGTTAATGGATGAATTGGCCGTAGCTCAGTGCTAGACTTTTGTTAATCATCATGAATGCATCCCTGCCATGTATTTTGTTGTCATGTTTGGGTGCTGTAGCTTGTTCATCTCTTTGCATTTAGATGGCTACTTGCTGTAAATCGCAGACCGTGGTCATATTTGAATTGCTTGCCATTTCCAAACCGTAACTACGATTCTGGCGTTCTTTATATCGTTTTCAAGCGATTTCATCTCATCTTTCTAGTGGCACACTTGGATTCCCAAGTTGAGGCCAGGTTCATGCATCCCTTGTCAAATCTTGCATATGCATCCCGCATCGCATCCCGCATAGCATACCATCCTTGCATCATATTGTTTGATCCTTGCACGTGGTTGATTGTGCCCTTGTTCCTTGTTTGTCTTGTTTGGGTAGAGCCGGGAGACGAGTTCTCTAACAAGGAGCTCGTTGAGTTTGCTTTCGAGGATCCAGTCAACTCTGACAACTTTGCAGGCAAGATGATCATACCCTCGAAATCACTACTATCTTTGCTTTGCTAGATGCTCGCTCTTTTGCTATGCCTATGCTACGATGCCTACCACTTGCTTTCAAGCCTCCCAAATTGCCATGTCAAACCTCTAACCCACCATGTCCTAGCAAACCGTTGATTGGCTATGTTACCGCTTTGCTTAGCCCCTCTTATAGCGTTGCTAGTTGCAGGTGAAGATTGGAGGCCGTTCCTTGTTGGAACATTTATTTACTTGTTGGGATATCATTATATTATCTTGTTATCTTAATGTATCTATACACTTGGTAAAGGGTGGAAGGCTCGGCCTCTCACCTAGTGTTTTGTTCCACTCTTGCCGCCCTAGTTTCCGTCATATCGGTGTTATGTTCCCGGATTTTGCGTTCCTTACGTGGTTGGGTTATAATGGGAACCCCTTGATAGTTCGCCTTGATTAAAGCTTTTCCAGCAATGCCCAACCTTGGTTTTACCATTTTCCACCTAGCCTCTTTTTCCCTTGGGTTTCCGGAGCCCGAGGGTCATCTTATTTAAACCCCCCGGGCCAGTGCTCCTCTGAGTGTTGGTCCAACCTAGAGCCCCTTACAGCTCCACCTCGGGGAAACTCGAGGGCTGGTTTTAGTTGTACGGATTGCTTATCCGATTGTGCCCTGAGAACGAGATATGTGCAGCTCCTATCGGGATTTGTCGGCACATTCGGGCGGTGTTGCTGGTCTTGTTTTAACCTGTCGAAGTGTCTTGAAGAACCGAGATACCGAGTCTGATCGGAATGTCTCGGGAGGAGGTATATTCCTTCGTTGACCGTGAGAGCTTGTCATGGGCTAAGTTGGGACTCCCCTGCAGGGATTTGAACTTTCGAAAGCCGTGCCCGCGGTTATGGGCAGATGGGAATTTGTTAATGTCCGGTTGTAGATAACTTGAACCTTAATTTAATTAAAATGAATCAACTGAGTGTGTTACCGTGATGGCCTCTTCTCGGCGGAGTCCGGGAAGTGGACACGGTGTTGGAGTAATGCTTGCGCAGGTTGCTCTCTAGTTTCTCGCTTGCGCTTTGCCTTCTCTTCTCGCTCTCTATTGCGAACAGGATAGCCACCATATATGCTAGTCGCTTGCTGCAGCTCCACATATTTACCTTGCCATACCTATAAGCTTAAATAGTCTTCATCGCGAGGGTGTGAGATTGTTGAGTCCCTGTGGCTCACAGATTACTATTACACCAGATGCAGGGCCTGACGATTCCGCTCCAAGTGACGCGCTCGAGCTCAAGTGGGAGTTCGACGAGGACTCTCAATGATACTATGTTTCCTTTCCTGATGATCCATAGTGGTGCCCAGTTGGGGGTGATCGGGACCATGTCGCATGTTGGGTTATCTTTTATTTTGGCGCCGTAGTCGGGCCATGAGTGTTTGAATGATGTAATGCTATTTTATGTACTTGATTGACGTGGCGAGTGTAAGCCAACTATGTTATCTCCCCTTTTATTATCTATATTACATGGGATGTTGTGAAGATTGCCTAACTTGCGACTTATGCCTTCAATGCGATTATGTCTCTAAGTCGTGCCTCGACACGTGGGAGCTATAGTCGCATCGAGGGTGTTACACCTGGATTCCAAAATGGCTCGAGGCCATATAATCCGAGAGAGGATCCATATATGAAAACAAAGTGTAGACTTTGGAAGAACTACTTGATGGTTGTAAGGCTGTTAAGTACACATGGATTTTAAAAGGAAGACGAACAATGATGGTAAGTATCACCATTAAGAAAGCTCGACTTGTCGTTAAGATGTTTTCCGACAAGTTCAAGGAGTTGACTATGATGAGACTTTCTCACTCGTAGCGATGCTAAGAGTCTGTTGGAATTATATTAGCGATTACTGCATTATTTATGAAATCTTGCAGATAGGATGTCAAAACATTGTTTCCTCGACAATTTTCTTGAGGAAAGGTTGTATGTGATACAACCGGAAGGTTTTGTCAATCCTGAAAGATGCTAACAAGTATGCAAAGCTCCAGCAATCCTTCTAAGGACTGGAGTAAGCATCTCGGAGTTGGAATGTATGCTTTGATGAGATGATCAAAGTTTTTGGGTGTATACAAAGTTTATGAGAAACTTGTATTTCCAAAGAAGTGAGTGGGAGCACTGTAGAATTTCTGATGAGTATATGTTGTTAACATATTGTTGATCAGAAATGACGTAGAATTTCTGGAAAGCATATAGGGTTATTTGGAAAGTGTTTTTCAATGGAAAGCCTGGATTAAGCTACTTGAACATTGAGCATCAATATCTATAAGGATAGATCAAAATGCTTAATGGTACTTTCAAATGAGCACATACCTTGACATGATCTTGAAGGTGTTCAAGATGGATCAGTCAAAGAAGGAGTTCTTGCCTGAGTTGTAAGGTATGAAGTTAAGACTTAAAGCTCGACCACGGCAGAAGAAAGAGGAAGGACGAAGGTCGTCCCCTATGCTTTTGTCATAGGCTCCATACGGTATGCCATGCTGAGTACCACACCTGATGTGTGCCTTGCCACATATTTGGCAAGAGGGTACAAAGGTGATCTAGGAGTAGATCACCAGATAGCGGTCTAAATTATCCTTAGAGGAATAAGGATATGTTTCTCGGTTATGGAGGTGATAAAGAGTTCGACGTAAGGAGTTACGTCGATGCAAGCTTAACACCTATCCGGATAGCTCTGAGTAGAGATACCGGATACGTATAATGGAGCAACAATTTAGAAAAGCTCCAAGTAGAACAGTTATTTGAAATGGCTCCAAATGTAGCGTAGTAGTTGCATCTACAAGGTGACATATAAATTTGCGAAGTACATACGGATCTGAATGCTGCAGACCCGTTGACTGAAACCTCTCTCACAAGCATAACATGATCAAACCCAGAACTCTTTGGGTGTTAGTCACATGGGGATGTGACCTTGAGTGTTAATCACAGATCGATGTGAACTGGATTATTGACTCTAGTGCAAGTGGGAGACTGTTGGAAATATGCCCTAGAGGCAATAATAAATTGGTTATTATTATATTTCCTTGTTCATGATAATCATTTATTATCCATGCTAGAATTGTATTGATAGGAAACTCAGATACATGTGTGGATACATAGACAACACCATGTCCCTAATAAGCCTCTAGTTGACTAGCTCGTTGATCAATAGATGGTTACGGTTTCCTGACCATGGACATTAGATGTCGTTGATAACGGGATCACATCATTAGGAGAATGATGTGATGGACAAGACCCAATCCTAAGCCTAGCACAAGATCATGTAGTTCGTATGCTAAAGCTTTTCTAATGTCAAGTATCATTTCCTTAGACCATGAGATTGTGCAACTCCCGGATACCGTAGGAGTGCTTTGGGTGTGCCAAACGTCACAAGTAACTGGGTGGATATAAAGGTACACTACGGGTATCTCCGAAAGTGTCTGTTGGGTTGGCATGAATCGAGACTGGGATTTGTCACTCCATGTAAATGGAGAGGTATCTCTGGGCCCACTCGGTAGGACATCATCATAATGTGCACAATGTGATCAAGGAGTTGATCACGGGATGATGTGTTACGGAACGAGTAAAGTGACTTGCCGGTAACGAGATTGAACAAGGTATCGGGATACCGACGATCGAATCTCGGGCAAGTATCGTACCGATAGACAAAGGGAATTGTATACGGGATTGATTAAGTCCTTGACATCGTGGTTCATCCGATGAGATCATCGTGGAGCATGTGGGAGCCAGCATGGGTATCCAGATCCCGCTGTTGGTTATTGACCGGAGAGTTGTCTCGGTCATGTCTGCATGTTTCCCGAACCCGTAGGGTCTACACACTTAAGGTTCGATGACGCTAGGGTTATAGGGAAAGTATGTGCGCGGTTAGCGAATGTTGTTCGGAGTCCCGGATGAGATCCTGGACGTCACGAGGAGTTCCGGAATGGTCCAGAGGTAAAGATTTATATATGGGAAGTCCTGTTTTGGTCGCCGGAAAAGTTTCGGGTTTATCGGTAATGTACCGAGACCATCGGGAGGGTCCCGGTGGTCCACCAAGTGGGGCCACCAGCCCCGGAGGGCTGCATGGGCCAAGTGTGGGAGGGGACCAGCCCCAGGTGGGCTGGTGCGCCCCCCCACCAAGGCCCAAGGCGCAAGGGAGAGTGGAAGGGGGCAAACCCTAGGCTCAGATGGGCCTAAGGCCCACCTAGTGGTGCGCCCCCCTCTCTCCCCCCTTGGCCGCCCCCCTAGATGGGATCTAGGGCTGGCCGCCACCCCTAGGGGTGGAAACCTAGGTGGGGGCGCAGCCCCTCCCCTCCCCTATATATACTTGAGGTTTTGGGCTGCCAGAGACATGAATTCTTCCCCTGTTGGCGCAGCCCTACCCCTCTCCCTCCTCGTCTCTCGTAGTGCTTGGCGAAGCCCTGCTGGAGTTCCGCGCTCCTCCACCACCACCACGCCGTCGTGCTGCTGCTGGATGGAGTCTTCCCCAAGCTCTGCTTCTCCCCTTGCTGGATCAAGTTGTAGGAGACGTCACCGGGCTATACGTGTGTTGAACACGGAGGTGCCGTCCGTTCGGCACTAGGATCATCGGTGATTTGGATCACGACGAGTACGACTCCATCAACCCCGTTCAGTTGAACGCTTCCGCTTAGCGATCTAGAAGGGTATGTAGATGCACTCTCCTTCGCTTTGTTGCTAGATTACTCCATAGATTGATCTGGGTGATGCGTAGAAAATTTTGAATTTCTGCTACGTTCCCCAACAATTACTCCACTCATCGACCGCTATCCAGCATGCATCTAGAGTATTAAGTTAAAAACAGAGTAACGCCTTAAGCAAGATGACATGATGTACAGAGATAAATTCATGCAATATGAAATAAACCCCATCTTGTTATCCTCGATGCCAACGATACAATACGTGCCTTGCTGCCCCTTCTGTCACTGGGTAAGGACACCGCAAGATCGAACCCAAAGCTAAGCACTTCTCCCATGGCAAGAACTACCAATCTAGTTGGCCAAACCAAACGGATAATTCGAAGAGACTTGCAAAGATAACCAATCATACATAAAAGAATTCAGAGAAGATTCAAATATTATTCATAGATAGACTTGATCATAAACCCACAATTCATCGGTCTCAACAAACACACCGCAAAAAGAAGATTACATCGAATAGATCTCCACAAGAGAGGGGGAGAACATTGTATTGAGATTCAAAGAGAGAGAAGAAGCCATCTAGCTGCTAACTATGGACCCGAAGGTCTGAGGTAAACTACTCACACTTCACCAGAGAGGCTATGATGATGTAGAAGCCCTCCGTGATGACGGCCCTCTTCCGGCAGAGCTCCGGAACAGGCCCCAAGATGGGATCTCGTGGATACTAAAAGTTGCGGCGGTGGAATTAGGTTTTTGGCTCCTGTTCTGATCGTTTCGGGGTACATGTGTATATATAGGAGGAAGAAGTACGTCGGAGGAGCAACGAGGGTCCCATGAGGCAGGGGGCGCGCCCTAGGGGGGGCCCCCCCCACCCTCGTGACCGCCTCTTTTGTTCCTTGGAGCAGGGTCCAAGTCTCCTGGATCACGTTCAGTGAGAAAATCACGTTCCCGAAGATTTTATTCCGTTTAGACTCCGTTTGATATTCCGTTTATCCGAAACACTAAAATAGGCAAAAAAACAGCAATTCTGGGCTGGGCCTCCGGTTAATAGGTTAGTCCCAAAAATAATATAAAAGTGGAAAATAAAGCCCAATATAGTCCAAAACAGTAGATAATATAGCATGGAGCAATCAAAAATTATAGATGCGTTGGAGACGTATCACTATGTTCTCCAGATTCACTTTGACTCCTCCAACAATGAAGCCTAATATGAGGCACTTCTGCATGGGTTGCGTATGGCCATTTCACTCGGCATCCGTCGCCTCATGGTCTATGGCGACTCAGATTTGGTGGTCAATCAAGTAATGAAGGAGTGGGATGTCAGAAGCCCAGCTATGACTGGTTATTGCAATGCAGTGAGAAAGCTAGAAAAGTGATTCGAGGGATTGGAGCTCCATCACATCCCTCGACGGAAAAATCAAGCGGCCGATGATCTGGCAAAGATAGGCTCCATGAGAGAAGCCATCCCCAGCAATGTGTTCTTGGAGCACATTCATACACCTTCAGTTCAAGAAGATCCCTTCACTGAAGAGCCCCCACAGCCGAAGAGTGCCACCGATCCGACTGAAATCGAGATTCCAGCCGTAGTCGATTTGATTATGGAGGTTTTGGTCATCACCCCTGATTGGACAGTACCATATATCGCATACATTCTTAGAAGGGAACTCCCAGAAGATGAAGAAGAGGCTCGACAGATCGTCTGTCGACCTAAAGCCTTTACCGTGATAAGAGGACAGTTGTTCAGAGAAAGTGTGACTGGAGTTTGCCAGAAATGCATAACGCCTGAAGAAGGTCGAGTAATCCTCAATGACATCCACTCGGGGACCTGTGCTCATCATGTGTCCTCTCGAACCATTGTGGCCAAAGCATACCGAGCGGGATTTTACTGGCCACGGGCAAATGAGATGGCACAAGAAATAGTCGACAAATGTGAAGGTTGCCAGTTTTACTCCAACATGTCTCACAGGCCTGTGTCGGCCCTAAAGACCATTCCACTCGTCTGGCCCTTTGCTGTTTGGGGATTAGACATGGTTGGACCTCTGAGGACTGGTAGGAGTGGATTCACTCATGTGCTTGTAGCAGTCGACAAGTTCACCAAGTGGATTGAGGCCAAGCCTATCAAGAACCTTGATGCCAGCACTGTTGTCAGCTTCATCAGAGAGATAACATTCAGATATGGTGTTCCACACAGCATCATCACTGACAACGGATCAAACTTCGACTCTGATGAGTTCAGAACTTTCTGTGCTTCACAAGGTACTCGAGTCGACTATGCCTCAGTCGCCCATCCCCAGTCGAATGGACAAGCTGAAAGAGCAAATGGATTTATTCTCAAAGGACTGAAACCCCGACTGATGCGTGACCTCAAATACGCTGCAGGAGCCTAGGTCGACGAACTTCCATCAGTATTGTGGGGATTGAGGACAACTCCCAATCGGTCGACTGGCAGAACCCCATTTTTCTTAGTTTATGGAGCCAAAGATGTACTTCCGAGTGACTTGCTCCACAATGCGCCCCGAGTCGAGTTTTTCTTAGAGGAAGAAGTAGAACAAGCACGACAAGATGCAGTTGATCTCTTGGAAGAAGAAAGAGAGATGGCCTTGATACGATCAACCATCTATCAGCAAGACCTGCGTTGATTCCATGCCAAAAACGTGAGGGGTCGAGCATTTCAAGAGGGAGACTTGGTTCTCCGAGTGGATCAGCAGAAACCACACAAGGTTTCTCCCTCTTGGGAAGGCCCCTTCGTTGTCACCAGAGTGCTCCACAATGGAGCGTACCACCTCTACGACATCAGGCACAAGAAAGACGAGCCGCACGCTTGGAATGCGGAGCTGCTCCGCCCCTTTTATACTTAAACACTCAGCCTGAAAATGATTGTCGATTGCTTACATTTGTTTCTGAAATCCCCCAGTGGGTGGCTTAGCTGCGACTCCATTTCGCCTAAGTTGAAAAAATCCTACCGAGTGATGAGCAAGTCTCTCACTCGGGGGCTTAGCTGCAGTCCAGTACTCGCCTGACTTGAAAAAATCCTACCGAGTGATGAGCAAGTCTCTCACTCGGGGGCTTAGCTGCAGTCCAGTACTCGCCTAAGTTGAAAAAATCCTACCGAGTGATGAGCAAGTCTCTCACTCGGGGGCTTAGCTGCAGTCCAGTACTCGCCTAAGTTGAAAAAATCCTACCGAGTGATGAGCAAGTCTCTCACTCGGGGGCTTAGCTCTAGTCCAGTACTCGCCTAAGTTGAAAAAATCCTACCAAGTGATGAGCAAGTCTCTCACTCGGAGGCTTAGCTGCAGTCCAGTACTCGCCTAAGTTGAAAAAGCCCTATCGAGTGATGAGCAGGTCTCTCGCTCGGGGGCTTAGCTGCAGTCCAGTACTCGCCTAAGTTGAAAAAATCCTACCGAGTGACGAGCAAACCTCACACTCGGGGGCTTAGCTGCAGCCCAGTGCTCGCCAAAGTTTCAAAAATCTTACCGAGTGATGAGCAAACCTCACACTCGGGGGCTTAGCTGCAGCCCAGTGCTCGCCTAAGTTTCAAAAATCCTACCGAGCAATGAGCAAACCTCACGCTCGGGGGCTTAGCTGCAGCCCAGTGCTCGCCTAAGTTAAAAAAGTCCTACCGAGGGATGAGAAAACCTCACACTCGGGGGCTTAGCTGCAGCCCAATGCTCGCCTAAGTTTCAAAAATCCTACTGAGCGATGAGCAAACCTCACGCTCGGGGGCTTAGCTACAGCCCAATGCTCGCCTAAGTTTCAAAAATCCTACCGAGCGATGAGCAAACCTCAGACTCGGGGGCTTAGCTGCAGCCCAGTGCTCACCTAAGTTTCAAAAATCCTACCGAGTGATGAGCAAACCTCACACTCGGGGGCTTAGCTGCAGCCCACTGCCTGCCTAAGTTTCAAAAATTCTACCGAGTGATGAGCAAACCTCACGCCCAGGGGCTTAGCTGCAGTCTAGTACTCACCTAAGTTAAAAAAACATCCCTACCCGCAAGGACGACGAGGTGTAGGTCGACTGCAATCCTCTCCACGGAGCTGCGCCACAAGTACAATGTCCGCTCCATCCCTATCCGCAAGGACGACGAGGTGCAGGTCGACTGCAATTCTCTCCACGGAGCCGCGCCACAAGTACAATGTCCGCTCCATCCCTATCCGCAAGGACGACGAGGTGCAGATCGACTGCAATCCTCTCCATGGAGCTGCGCCACAAGTACAATGTTCGCTCCATCCCTATCTGCAAGGACGACGAGGTGCAGGTCGACTGCAATCCTCTCCATGGAGCTGCGCCACAAGTATAATGTCCGTTCCATCCATATCCACAAGGACAACGAGGTGCAGGTCGACTGAGATATCTCCCTCAGAGTTGCATCTGAAAAAATATTCCGAGTGAAGATTAAGTTCCACTCGAAGACAAACGCAAGCACATGCAGAAGATAAACCAAGATCAGATAAAATCTCAAGAGTTTCAGAATGAAGATAAAAGTACTCAGGCGTCAGGCCCGAAGGAGTTTAACGGTTACAAAAACCACTCGGCATTCCGAAGAAAATTTAAAGCAAGTTTAAGTATCAAGTTTGTTCACTCGACAGGAGGAGGACTTGCAGGCTCGGCGAACTCATCCAAATCAATCCCATCCGCGATCCGAGTGGCAGCAGCAATAAAAGTCTCCATGAAGGACTAGAATTCGTGCCTTTTTGTGTTAGCAACCTTGATCGCCGCCAACTTCTCCTCTCGAGCTTCTCGACAGTGGACTCTAACCAGTGACAGAGCCACGTCAGCGCCACATCGGGCAGAGGACTTCTTCCATTCCTACACTCGACCAGGGATCTCGTTGAGTCGAGCCATCAGAGACTCGAGATCATTCTGAAGCATTGCCCTTGGCCAGAGTGATGAGTCGATGCGTGAAACTGCAACCTTCTGACGGGCAAGATAACTTGTAACACTGGCGACGCGAGATTCCAGTCGAAGCACATTCATGGCAGCCTCGTCACTGACTAGAGAAAGGATAGGGTCCAAGCCTGTCTCGACCCGTCCAGTCTCCTCTTCAAAGTTTTGGAAGAATTCTGCAGAGTCAAAGAGTTAATGAGTCAACTGGTTGGGTCCAGCTTGCAAATAGTAACACAGTCGAGTAAAAAAGAGGTACCTTCAAGCATAAGAAAGAGTTTCTTAGCAAGAGCTTTCAGATAAGCCTCCAAATCGTTCCTCCTGCGAGTCATGCTCTTCAGCTGGTCGTTCAGAGCCACTTTATCTTTCTCCAGACGAGTCGCCTCTCGATTGGATTCAGTGAGAGACGACTTCAGCTTGTTCATTTCTTCCTCCAATGCTCCGACCGAAGCCAGTTTCTGGTCAGCAAGGGCAGTCTTCTCCTAAGCCTCCTTCTGCGCAGCTGCAAGGTCCAGATCCTTCCTCTCTAGGGCCAACCTCATTTTTTCTGCAAAATACACATTTAGATCAAATAGAAGAATGAAGAGATAACTTGAGGGATGGTCAAGATAAGTAGTCGACAGGCTGTTACCGTCTGTACCAGCGACTTCATCTTGAGCCTTCTTCAAGTTCTGATGAGCCAACTCCCGGTCAAGGTGAGTTGCCTTTGCTTTTCCTCAAATTCGGCAAACTTGGAGATAAGCGTACAAGATTTATACAGTGAGAAAAGGAGATATCAATCGACAAGATCAAAGATTATTTATTTCTGAATGAATAAAACTTCAAGACTACTCAGACCCCAACCGACTGCCAGCAGTCGACTGCGGTCTCGGGGACTACACCTAGTGGGTGCACTAAGTGTGCCCCCACTGGTTAGGATTCCACTTGGCCGATCCACCCAGGCCGAGTTAAAAAAAGAGAAAGAAGTGCTCAGACCCCAACCGACTGCCAGCAGTCGACCGCGGTCTCGGGGACTACACCCAGTGGGTGCACTAAGCGTGCCCCAACTAGTTAAGATTCCACTCGACTGCACCCAACGGGTGTACAATCTCGAAGTGCAAGACAATGAAAGATTGCGCGAAGGAAAACATTCGGATAACATATCCTAAAAGAACAAATTCAGTCGGAAGTTGATTTACCTGGACATTGGCTCGAAGAGCCGCGCTGGCGTCATAAGCAGCCTGACTGCTTTCGTGCACCACCTTCACCCGATCCATCATTATGCCAGCCTGACGAATAGCCTCCGCAGCGGCGTCCGACTGGCTTTCAGGAACATGATAGGTAGCAAAGAAGGGGACGGACGGTCCAGACGCATCGGCTTGGAGATCCGGGGCATGAGGTTGGATGGTTGAAGCAAGCTCTGGAGCAGTCGACGAAGCGGGACGCACACTCGACACTGGATCAGCTAAGGTTACAGAAACCTTACTCACATCTTTGGGCCGTTGAACTGCTCGCTCCGTCATTGGCTCCGACTGGGATATCTTGCTAGCTATTGCCTTCTTCTTCCTGGGCCTCAGCGGCACGTCCTCTTCATCATCCGGAAGCTCGATGACATTGGGAGGGGCTGCAAAGAAATCAGTCGACCCTAAATGAGTCACCAGGATTCAACCAACTATACAATCGAGAACAAGATCATGAGGATTGTACCCGAGTTGGAGGTGACCGCATCTTCCATGTCCTCATCTTCATACTGGCGGGTGGAAGTCCCAGAAGTAGCAGCACTAAAAATTTCAGAATTCAGTCAGTCATGTCTGGCGAAATAAGTCGACTCAAATCCAGACTCATACTAAAACAAGAAATCAAGTCCAACTAATACTCGGAAGTAATGGGGATGACCACTTTGATCTTCGGCAAGGCCTTTGGCGGTTTGGACGGCGTAGCTTTCGGTTGCTTCGACGCCTTTTCAGTCAGTGTCGGAGAAGACATTCGAGGGCGCTTCTATGACTGCCCAGTTTGCACGGTCGCTTTGCCGCGGGCACTTGCGGGATCATGAGAAAGCTTGGATCGTTTTTCCCTACAAGGAGGAGAGTCGACCTCTTCTTCTTATTCTTCTGCACTCGGGTCGTCGCTGTCCTCGTCCTCTTCGTCGTTAGAGTGCCACTCGCCGCTTTCACCTCCACTCGCCTCCCCCTCTGGGTCCTGCTCCTGCTCTCCGTTGGGCATCGAGTACATCTCAGTCAGGGCCTAGAAGACAACAACCAAGATAGGAGACAGTCGGATAACAACAAACAGCTAATTGATAAATCAAGAAGGCACTCGACCACTTGGAGTCATACCTTGTCGGTTTTGTACGAGTTGTTGAGCGGAGGAATCCTCCGAGATCCCCTGGGGTTGTCCTTGTTGCTAGTGATGCTCTTCAGCCACCCTTCCAACGTGGCATCGTCGACTTCCTTTGGATGGATCCGAGTGGTGTCGTCGGTGCCCGAATACATCCACATCGGATGGTCACGAGCTTGAAGGGGTTGGATGTGTCGCCTGAGGAAGACCTCCAACAGATCCATACCGGTTACCCTGTCACGGACAAGCTGAACTACTCACTCAACCAGCAGTTTCACTTGCGCCTTCTCCTCTACCATCACTTTCAAGGCAGAGGGCTTCTCCACTCGGGCCATGGAAAAGGGGGGAAGTCCAGTCGACTGACCGGGAGTGGGCTGGTCCTTGCAGTAGAACAAGGTCGACTACCACCCTCGGACCGACTCAGGAAGGATCATGGCTGGGAAAGTACTTTTACTCCTCATCTGAATCCCAAGACCCCCGCACATCTGAATCACTTGCGTCCTCTCATCACTCGGGTTGGCCTTCTTGACCGACTGAGAACAACATGTGAATATGTGCTTGAAGAGCCCCCAGTGTGGCCGACAGCCCAGGAAGCTCTCAGACATGGACACAAAAGCAGCGAGGTACACGATGGTATTCAGAGTAAAGTGGTGAAGTTGGGCCCCGAAGAAGTTCAAAAAACCTCGAAAGAAAGGGTGGGGAGGCAAGGAGAACCCGCAGTCGACGTGAGTAGCGAGGAGAACGCGATCACCCTCCTGTGGCTGTGGCTAGGTCTCGTTCCCCGGGAGTTGCGCCGATTCGTGGGGGATCAGTCCCCCCTCGACCAGGTCGTCAATGTCGTCCTGACAGATCGTTGAGCGGATCCAGTCGCCCTGGATCCAGCCCGGCGGCAGGCCGGCCCTCGAAGAAGATCCGCCCCTGCCAGACTTCTTCCCCTTCGCCTTCGCGGTCGCATTCTTCACGCACTCCAATGCCACCATCTTCTCTTTCCCCATCGCGGCGAGCAGAGCTCGAACGCGACGGCGGCACTGGAGTAGGAGCGGATGCAGCGGAGAAAACTGAGAGGGAAAGAGAAGAACGAAGATGCACTGTTCAAAGAAAACCCCGGCCCGACGCCTTATATGGGGCCGCTTCCGAGTGGCTGGCATGTGGGTCCGGATGACCCAATCAAATCCCGCAACAGTCACGCGCGAGGTACATGGCGAAAAAGGTGGCGCAGTGATCAAGGCGGCTGCACCTAATCCTTTCCAATTACTGCGGCCTCCCCCGTCTCGCGCTCTTCCCCAAAATCCAAATCCCACGATATCCGCGCGCAGCAGGGCAATCTGTCAGACGGAATATCTTCTCCATACCAGCACTCAAGACATCATAGTAAAGTTCACTTGGCAGATTCAAGAATGGATCAAGGCGACTGGAAAGGAGTTGATATCATTATGGTTGTTCGCTTGGTCACGATAAGTCACTACCGGAGCACAAAAATTGAATTGGGGAAATTCTCAACTCCTTCTCCACTCAAGCCCCGAACCATTCGGGGGCTAATGATGAAGCTATGTACCTAGGGTAGGGTCATAGGCCTGACCTAGACTACCTCCCCAAGGACATCACCCTAAAGCCAGCAGCATTCAAAGGGTACCATCATCCACTCGACCAGAGACATTCCACTCAGAAGAATCAATGTCACTCGACCGTCACAGAAGTCACTCGACAAACAGAAGATCTGAAGCCACTCTACACAGCAACGGTCGAGCGTTTACTCATAGCCTTAACTACCATTGATAGCACTTTAATACGGATGTTACCTGTAACACTCTACCTTTATGTACATTGAACCCCGCATAACGGAGGGGAGCTGGGGTCCTGGCGCACTCTATATAAGCCACCCCCTCCTCCAGGACAGGGGTTCGCATCTTTTGTAAACACACACACACACACACGCATATAATCCAGTCGACCGCCTGAGGGCATCGAGACGTAGGGTTGTTACTTCCTCCGAGAAGGGCCTGAACTCGTAAACTCGTGTGTACAACTACTCCATAGCTAGGATCTTGCCTCCTCGTACCTACCCCCATTCTACTGTCAATCTTAGAACCACAACAGATACCTTTTTACCTTTGCTTCTCCGTATTTTTTTCTTCTTCATATTAATTATGGGTTTAATCCTCTTTTTGGAGCTCCTTATTAATGAGATTGGTTGAATAGAAGGCTCCTCCTCGTTACCTGATTCATCATAAGAAAGAATAGGAGGATATTGGGAAGTCTCTTCCCTTTCATTACTATTCTCTTCGTGGTCTATTTGTTTTCTTGTCTTTATGTAATTGGCAATATAAGGATTTTCAATGCAGTTCACCGCACAATACATATAAATTTCCTCTAGATCAAAATCAAGAACTTTATCAAGGACCAATTCTGGCATATCCTTGGTTATACGTTTCATTTCTTCATAACCCACAAGCAAACTAAGTTCATTATGATGTGCAAGGGAAATCAAGTCATCACAATTTTTGGACATGATACGATCATGAAACAATTTGCATTGGATATTTAAATGACCACGTTCATTGCAAAGTTCACAAGGATGGCTACAAAAATTTAAATTTTCAGCACAAACATCTAGCCTTTCTTGCAACCATTTAATTTCTAAATACTTATGCCTCTTGCAAAATCTATCTTCCCTATTTGGTGTGTACTTGCAAACTCTATGCACTCCACAAAAATTGACATGCTTATAAGAGACATTTCCATCATGACTAGTGCAATCATCATTAGTACTATGGATATTCAAAGAGTTCGTACTAACAACATTGGAATCATCCTCATCATTCAAAGATTTAGTGCCAAACATTTTAATGCATTCTTCTTCTAGCATTTTGGCCCAATTATCGGAATCCTTATTTTCACGAAAGACATTAAAAAGATGAAGCATATGAGGCAACCTTAATTCCATTTTTGTAGTTTTCTTTTATAGACTAAACTAGTGATAAAACAAGAAACTAAAAGATTCGATTGCAATAGCTAAAGATATGCCTTCAAGCACTAACCTCCCCGGCAAGGGCGCGAGAAAAGAGCTTGATGTCTACTACACAACCTTCTTCTTGTAGACGGGGTTGGGCCTCCAAGTGCAGAGGTTAGTAAGACAGTAGCAAATTTCCCTCAAGTGGATGACCTAAGGTTTATCAATTTGTGGGAGGCGTAGGATGAAGATGGTCTCTCTCAACCAACCCTGCAACCAAATAACAAAGAGTCTCTTGTGTCCCCAACACACCCAATACAATGGTAAATTGTATAGGTGCACTAGTTCATCGAAGAGATGGTGATACAAGTGCAATATGGATGGTAGAAATAGGTTTTTGTAATCTGAAAATATAAAAATAGCAAGGTAACTAATGATAAAAGTGAGCGAAAATGGTATTGCAATGCGTTGAAACAAGGCCTAGGGTTCATACTTTCACTAGTGCAAGTTCTCTCAACAATAATAACATAATTGGATCATATAACTATCCCTCAAAATGCAACAAAGAGTCACTCGAAAGACCCTAATGCGGAAAACAAACGAAAAGATTATTGTAGGGTACGAAACCACCTCAAAGTTATTCTTTCCGATCAATCCATTGGGCTATTCCTATAAGTGTCACAAACATCCCTAGAGTTCGTAGTAAAATAACACGTTAAGACACAAATCAACCAAAACCCTAATGCCATCTAGATACTCCAATGTCACCTCAAGTATCCGTGGGTTTGATTATATGATATGTGTCACACAATCTCAGATTCATCTATTCAACCAACACAAAGAACTTCAAAGAGTGCCCCAAAGTTTCTACCGGAGAGTCAAGACGAAAACGTGTGCCAACCCCTATACGTAAGTTCACGAGGTCACGGAACTCGCAAGTTGATCACCAAAACATACGTCAAGTGGATCACGTGAATATCCCATTGTCACCACAGATAAGCACATGCAAGACATACATCAAGTGTTCTCAAATCCTTAAAGACTCAATCCAATAAGATAACTTCAAAGGGAAAACTCAATCCATTACAAGAGAGTAGAGGGGGAGAAACATCATAAGATCCAACTATAATAGCAAAGCTCGCGATACATCAAGATCGTTCCAAATCAAGAACACAAGAGAGAGAGAGATCAAACACATAGCTACTGGTACATACCCTCAGCCCCGAGGGTGAACTACTCCCTCCGCGTCATGGAGAGCGCCGGGATGATGAAGATGGCCACCGGAGAGGGATCCCCCCCCCTCCGGCAGGGTGCCGGAAAGGGTCTAGATTGGTTTTCGGTGGCTACAGAGGCTTGCGGTGGCGGAACTCCCGATCTAGGTTATTTTCTGGAGGTTTCTGTATTTATAGGAATTTTTGGCGTCGGGAACAAGTCAGGGGGGGGTCTCTGAGTCGTCCACGAGATAGGGGGGGCGCCCAGGGGGTAGGGCGCCCCCCACCCTCGTGGCTAGCCAGGGACTCTTCTGGCTCAACTCTTTTACTGCATGGGCTTCTTTTGTTCCATAAAAAATCATCAAAAATTGGCACGTCAATTGGACTCCGTTTGGTATTCCTTTTCTGTAAAACTCAAAAACAAGGAAAAAACAGAAACTGGCACTGGGCTCTAGGTTAATAGGTTAGTCCCAAAAATCATATAAAATAGCATATAAATGCATATAAAACATCCTAGATGGATAATATAATAGCATGGAACAATCAAAAATTATAGATACGTTGGAGACGTATCAATTACTGAAAATTTCTTCCAACTTATCAATCCGAGAAGGGCTTTCTTCAATTCTTTCATGAATTACGGTTCCTTTCTCTTTTAGGAATTTAAAAAATTCTCCCGCTTTTGGCCCAATTTTATTAGCAAGATTATGCATCTTTTTATCCAAGTTTTCAATATGTTCTTCCGTAAGCATTTTCTTTTCAATAGCATCTAGCCTTTCCATAACATGCTCAAGAGTTAAAATTGTTTCATTAACCACAAGAGGTGGTGATCCCACTAAATTTCCCATAGCATTAAAAGAATCAAGAGAGGGACACATCGAGACATTTCCACCGGTAATCGTATCAAGGACGAATCTATACCAAGTAGTGATGCCCGCATAAAAACAGTGAAGAAGAACAACTGTAGATTGCTTACGAATGGATCTATTATGAGCATTGCAAATCCTATACCAAGCATCTTTTAAATTATCCCCTACCCTTTGTTTAAAGTTAAGAACTTCATTCTCAGGGGTGCACTCAATAGAGGAGGAACTATCCATAATGACAAAAAGTGACCACAAAATTGCACGCGAAAAACAGATCTGACGAAAAAAATGGCGAACGAAAAAGAGGGCGAATAAAACGCCAATTTTTTGTGAAGTGGGGGAGATGAAAACGAGAGGAAAATGGCAAATAATGTAAATTGCAAGGAGATGATATTTGTGATTAGGAACCTTTTAGATGTTGGTGATGTCTCCTCGGCAATGGCACTAGAAATTTCTTTTGATGTGGCTTGAACTACGTCGGTATTTCCCTAAAGAGGAAGGGATGATGCAGCACAGCTACGGTAGGTATTTCCCTCTATGATGAGACCAAGATTATCGAACCGGTAGGAAAACCACGCAACACTACATGAACGTCACCTGCACACAAAGAACAAATACTTGCAACCCAACGTAAAAGAGGGGTTGACAATCCCTCTCGTGTAAAAGATAGGTACAAATTGTGTAGTTGATTGGATAAATAGATCTCGCGGGAACGCGAGATAAAATAAATAAACAAACATTTTAGCAAGGTAATTTTGGGTTTTTGGTTTAATAGATCTGAAATTAAAAGCAAATAAAAATAGATCTCGAAGGAAAATATAATAATGAAGAGACTTGGGGCCCGTAGATTTCACTAGTGGCTTCTCTCGAGAAAAATAGCATACGGTGGGTAAACAAATTACTGTTGGGCAATTGGTAGAACTTCAAATAGTCATAATGATATCCAAGTAATGATCATTATATAGGCATCACGTCCAAGATTAGTAGACCGACTCCTGCTTGCATCTACTACTATTACTCCGCACATCGACCGCTATCCAGCATGCATCTAGTGTATTAAGTTCATGGAGAAATGGAGTAATGCAATAAGAACGATGACATGATGTAGACAAGATCTATTCATGTAGGAATAGACCCCATCTTGTTATCCTTAATAGCAACGATACATACATGTCATTTCCCCTTCTGTCACTGGGTTCGAGCACCGTAAGATCAAACCCATCACAAAGCACCTCTTCCCATGGCAAGAAAAAATCGATCTAGTCAACCTAACTAAACCAAAGATTTAAAGAAGAAATATGAGGATATGAATAATCATGCATATAAGAGATCAAAAGACTCAAATAACTTTCATGGATAAAAAAATAGATCTGATCATAAACTCAAAGTTCATTAGTTCCCAACAAACACACCGCAAAAAGAGTTACATCAAATAGATCTCCAAGAGACCATTGTAATGAGAATCAAAAGAGAGAGAGAGAGAGAGAGAGAGAGAGAGAGAGAGAGGAAGCCATCTAGCTACTAACTACGGACCCGTAGGTCTAACAATGAACAACTCACGCATCATCAGAGAGGCACCAATGAGGATGATGAACCCCTCTGTGATGGTGGCTAGATTGGATATGTGGTTTCTAGAACTTGCGGCGGCTGGAATTGATTTTCGTCGACTCCCCTAGGGTTTATGGAATATTTGGGTATTTAGAGAGTAAAGAGGCAGTGCGGGACGCCACCGAGGTGGGCACAACCCACCAGGGCGCGTCCAGGTGGGTTGTGCCCCCCTCGGGCACCCCTCTGGTACATCTTTGGCCCATCCTGTGTGTTCTGGCCCAGTAAAATTCTCCAAAAAGTTTCACTGCATTTGCACTCCATTTGGTATTGATTTTCCGCAAGTAAAAAAACAAGCAAAAAAACAGAAACTGGCACTGGGCACTATGTCAATAAGTTAGTCCCAAAAAATGATATAAAGTTGCTATAAAATGATACTTTTGTAACTCCAAAAATTGTGAAAAATTAGGACAATGTGGGCAATTTGTATACCAATCTTGTGTACAAAAATTAGGATATTATCACGCTTCTTTGATTTTTAACAATTCTCCTACTGGGCGCAAAAGTTTTAGTTTTTTCAACAAGTTCAAATCAACTATCACCAAACATGACCCTAAAGGCTTTACTTAGCACAAAAACTAATTGAAACATAAAAAACACAATAATAACAAAGCATAATTGTGTGAACACACAAAAATAGAAAGAAAAGAGAAAAATATTCATTGGGTTGCCTCCCGACAAGCGCTATTGTTTTATGCCCCTAGCTAGGCATAATGCATAGATTCAAGTATTGGCATCTTTGGTTTATTTTCCATAGATGTGTTTTCGTCAGGAGGTTTTTCAAAAATAACTTGAAACACATTGTCCATAGAAATTTTAGCATTATCAAGTTGTCCATCTTTTTACCCCGTTTGATTCTCGGCTACAATCCAAGAATATTGTTGATTAACATCATTGGAAACTTGTTGGATCACATCCAAAACAGGAATTTCCTTTTTAAGGTTCTCATAAAAAAATTGATTATTACCAAGAAAATGTCTTAATGCGTAATCACTATTGTAAAGGATCTCATCTATCACTGGTTTTTCACGGTTCATACCATAAAAATCAAAGATCTCCCTAGATTCCCCTACTATGTGATCAAATTCATTCATAAGAATAATGGTGACTATCTTCTTAGCTCTAGGATCTTTTGTAACCGGTAATTCATAAAAAATCTTGCAAGGTAGGATCAATACGGATAAATCTATTCTCAAGTTTTACAACTAGGGCTGAAATAGGTTCCGCATAAGTTTTAGTTCTTTTAAGTATAGGAGCATCCTCACAAGACAAGGTTCCAATACAATTAAAGAATTCTTGGATGACTTCTTTTCCTATAATGTTGCCTTGTCCCAAAACAAAAGTTTTAGCATCCAGATTACTAGAACGTCCAATTTTAGGGGTTCTTCCATACCAAAGTCATTCATGATAATAGGTTCGAGCAAAAAAAGATCAAACAAGAAAATAAAAGGGCAAACAAAAAGAAGGCAAATAAAGAGGCAAATATTTTTGTGCTTTTCGCAAAAACGTTTTAGAAGTGGGGGAGATGAAAATGAGAGGCAAATGGCAAATAATGTAAATTGCAAGGAGATGAGATTTGTGATTGGGTACCTGATAGGTGTTGATGATGTCTCCCCGACAACGGCGCTAGAAATTATTCCTGATTGCTTGTATCTACGTTGGTATTTCCCCAAAGAGGAGAGGATGATGCATGCATCGCAACAATAAGTATTTCCCTCAGTTATGAAACCAAGGTTATCAATCTAGTAGGAGAACCAAGAAAACTATGTAAACAGTACCTGCACACAAATAATAAATACTTGCAACCCAACACGTAAGAGGGGTTGTTAATCCCTCCTCGGTATTGAGATAGATTAAATTGTATGAGATTGGATAAATAGATCTAGCAAAAACACAAAATAAAATAAAGAAATAAAAAGTGCAACAAGGTATTTTTGGGTTTTTGCAATAATAGATCTGAAAACAATATGATAGAAAATAGACCCGGGGCCGTAGATTTCACTAGTGGCTTCTCTCGAGTAAATAACATACGGTGGGTAAACAATTTATTGTTGGGCAATTGATAGAAGAGCAGATAATTATGACGATATCCAAGGCAATGATCATGTATATAGGCATCACGTCCAAGACTAGTAGACCATAACGACTCTGCATCTACTACTATTAATCCACACATCGACTGCTATCCAGCATGCATCTAGTGTATTAAGTTCATGGAGAAACGGGGTAATGCAATAAGAACGATGACATGATGTAGACAAGATATATTCATGTAGGAATATACCCCATCTTTTTATCCTTAATAGCAATGATACATGCATGTCACTTATCCTTATGTTACTGAGATTGAGCACCGCAAGATCGAACCCATCGCAAAGCACCTCTTCTCATTGCAACAAAAATCAATCTAGTTGGCCAAACTAAACCAAAGTTTCGGAGAAGAAATACGAGGCTATAATAATCATGCATATAAGAGATCAAAGAAGACTCAAATAATATTCATAGATAGAACTGATCATAAACTCACAATTAATCGGATCCCAACAAACACATCGCAAAAAGTCATTACATCAAATAGATCTCCAAATAGGATGATGAACCCCTCTGTGATCGTGTTCCCCTCCGGCAAGGTACCGGAATAGGGCTCTAGATTGGATCTCGTGGTTCTGGAACTTGCGGCAGTTGAAATTGTGTTTCATCGACTCCCCTAGGGTTTTTGGAATATTTGGGTATTTATAGAGCCGAGAGGCGGTGGAAAGGACCTCCATGGGCCCCGCTACCCATCAGGGCGCGCTAGGGGCCTCTGGCGCGCCCAGGTGGGTAGTGGGCCCCATGGGCCTCCCTTTCGGCACTTCCTTGGCTCCCAAGTTGTCTTCTGGGCAGAAAAAATCTCCAAAAAGTTACGCTACATTTGGACTCCATTTGATATGGGTATTCTGCGAAGTAAAAAACAAGCAAAAAACAACAACTGGCACTTGGCACTATGTCAATAGGTTAGTCCCAAAAATTGATATAAAGTTGCTATAAAATGAATATAAAACATCCAAGAATGATAATATAACAACATGGAACAATAAAAAATTATAGATACGTCGGAGACGTATCAAGCACTCGCCACATCATCTCTCGACCAGGTGGGTCGGGCCGACAACCCCCATGGTGTTTCATTAATGGACCACTTTGGGCAGCCCATGACATATACAAGGAAGATTCCACAAGACTTGGTGATCAAGACAAGGACTCCTCTCCACCGACGTAGCCGACTAGGACTCTTATTATCCTAGGCCTCCAGTACATTATATAAACCAAGGCCAGACTAGTCGATAGATATATTCAAGATCATTAGAATCATACACAACGAGCTCAAGGTAGACCAACTATCTACTCGATACACCATCATCAATATAACAAGAGCAGGGCGTAGGATTTTGCCTCCATAGAGAGGGCCCAAACCTGGGTAAACTTCGTGCATGTTCTCTCTTGTTACCCATCGATCTGATCTAACAGCTCGGGCCCCCCTACCTGAGATCTGTCGTTTTTGACACCGACACAAGAGTATTAGCCCATTTATTAGTGTCGCCCTTTAATGAGAAAGGAAACAACTTAAGGATATAGTAGTAGTGATTTTTTCCTCATGAGCAAATAGGGTGGCTATATCATTTAATTTGGTAAGGTGTGCCACAATAGTTTCAGTTTTATAACCGTGAAAAGGATCAAATTCAACCAAAGTAATCAACTCAGGATCGACAGAGAATTCATAAGCCTTATCGGTAACAAAGATAGGAGAAGTGGCAAACTTAGGATCATATTTCATTCTCTCTATCATAGATTTTTCTTTCAGCTTACTTAGTAGTTTCTTAACATCCTCTCTATCATTACAAGCAAGAAACTCTCTAGCTATCTCCCCACCCATAACGTAACCATCAGGTATCTTAGGTGGTTCAACTCTAGTAGGAGAGCTAGGCATAATAGGTGAATCATAGTTTTCATCAGTTTCAGCATTTCCAAGTTCTTTATCTTTAGTAAGTTGTTCATCAAGAAATTCACCTGGTGGCACAGTATCATCAAGCAAAGGACTAGCATCATCACAAGGTTCATTTATAGCAGAAGTAGTATCATCAGTTACTTGCAACATATCAGAATGAATAACATGTGGTGGTGCCACAAGCCTACTTAAAACATAAGGTGAATCAAGTGCGGAGCTAGATGTCACTTCCTTACCTCCCCTCGTCTTAGAGGGTACGATCTTAGTCTTAGCGTCTTTCAGATTCTTCATAGTGTAAAATCCCAAATGAACTCAACAAATAGAGTTATGCTCCCTGGCAACGACGCTAGAAAAAGGTCTTGATAACCCACAAGTATAGGTGATCACAACAGTCTTCGAGGGTAGTATTTCACCCAAATTTATTGATTCGACACAAGGGGGGCCAAATAATATTTATGAGCCTTAGCAGTTGAGTTGTTAATTCAACCACACCTCAGAAATTATATTTCTGCAACAAAGTGTTTAGTAGCATAGTAGTTTGATAGTTTTGATAGTAGTAGCAACAATAGCAGTAACAGGAACAGTTACAGTAGCAATTTGTGATGATTGTAACAACAACAATGAAAGTAAATTAGCAAAGATCAATATCAGAAAAACGTAGGCATTGGATCAACAATGGATATTTTTGTTGGATGATATTCATCATATAACAGTCACAACCTAGAGAGATGTACAATAGCTCCAATTCATCAATGTAATGTAGGCATGTATTCTGTATATAGTCATACGTGCTAATAAGAACTTGCATGACATCTTTTGTTGTTACCCCCCCCCCCCCCGTGGCTATGGGGTACATAAGGAAACTAAGGGATATTAAGGCCACCTTTTAATAGAGAACCAGAACAAAGCATTGACACATGCTGAATACATGAACTCCTCGAATTACAGTCATCCCCGGAGAGTGTCGCAACTGTTGTCACTTTGGGGTCTACGGATCAGAACAATAACAAGTGCATATAATTAGTAGATAGGATCAAGAACTCAAAAATATTCATGAAAACATAGAGGGTTTAGATCTGAAATCATGACACTCGGGCCCTGGTGACAAGCATTAAGCATAGCAAAGTCATAGCAACACCAATCTTAGAACATAGTGGGTACTAGGGATCAAGCTATAACAAATTGACTCGATTACATGACGAATCTCATCCAACTCCATCACCATCCAACAAGCCTACAAAGGAATTACTCACTCCCGGTGGTGAGCATCATGGGATTGTTGATGGAGAGGGGTTGATGATGACGACATCGAGGAATTCCACCCTCTGGAGCCCCGAACAGACTCCAGGTCAGCCCTCCCGATGAAGAACATGAGGTGGTGGCGGTTTCATATCCTAAAACGCGATGATTCCTTCTCCCTGATTTTTTCTCCGTGAGACGGTACTTATGGAGTTGGAGTTAGGGCTAACGGAGGCCTGTGGGACCCATGAGCTCATAGGGTGCGTCGTGGGGGTAGGCGCGCCCCTGAGCTCGTGGCTCCTAGGTGGCCCCCCTCTAGTAGTTCTCTCTGCCAATATTTTTTATACATTCAATATTCTACATAAATTTTCAGTTTAATCCGAGAAATTTTATTTCTCCACAAAAACAATACCATGGTAGTTCTGCTGAAAACAATGTCAGTCCGGGTTAGTTTCATTCAAATCATGCAAATTAGAGTCCAAAACAAGAGCAAAAGTGTTTGGAAAAGTAGATACGTTTGGGATGTATTAGTGTGTTGGGCTGAGATCACCCATGGTGCTCGGAATTGTGTCGAATCCTTGCTCTAGGGTGATGTTTTCCATCTTCCAGTGATCCAACGCCTTTTGAGCCAAGGCAAGGGCAGGGGTCCCATCTAGATTTGGAGAGGAGTGAAATGAACAAGGTGTCCACCTGTCGGTGTAGATGAGGGCATGGTTCATCGCCATTTGGCTTTGTCTCTATCTGAAGAGCCTCTCTGATTGCTCTGCAGGGTCAATTTCACTTGGAGTAATCCAACGATTACAAGTTAGCACTTAGTTTGCTTACCTCCATATGGATTATAGTCTTTGGTGCTTATAGGCTACTTCAGCAACACTATGTATCCGTTGTTTTTCTTTTCTATTTCATGTTAGCCATTGTTCGCTGGTTTTCAGTGGTTATAATGGTGACCTTGTGTAATCCTTGGCTGGTTCTAAAAACTCCAAAGGCTAATCTTTGGTCTTCACATTGAGCAAACTATTACCGTACCACATAAAAAAATTAAAGATCATATCTCCCATTTCCTTTGGTTATAATATGTGCCTAGCCAGGACATAAGAATCTGAAAGAAATTTCTAGTAGCCACCAATCTTTTTCGGATTACTAACACACTCCTGTGTGGGCGACTTGAGAGGCAACCTGAAACCTAGCCGCCACAACAGTTCTTCCCTTCCCCCTCTCGACCGCTGCCGGAGGACGCCGCATGCGAAGCCGTGTGGCCGGCAGTGGCAGGGACCTTGCCCGCAATACGGGTGGCTCTCGGGAACGATGGCAAGCTTTCGTGGGCAACGGCGGTGGTGCATCGATGTAGGTCTTGGCATGGACAACTCTGGCTTGCCGCTTCATGGTCAGCATGGCCCTGCGCATGGGCATGGTGCAATGGGCATGGGTGGTGGTGGTTCTTCGTGGTGGCGTGGGTCTGCAGAGAAAATCGGATCGATGACTCGAGATGCGCTTCCAGCCCAACGACTGAGTTGGTTATGCATGGTAATGGCGATATATTAATGGCGTTACCTTGTTCAAGGCATTGCACGAATGCTTCACACTAGCTCTTCATGAATAAAACCTAGATTCTGGTGTCATGGCATGGTTTGGTGTGGATATGGTCACTGTTGTAGTTTGTCGATCGTGGATTTGATCGCTTTGGTTAATCTCATGCTAAGACGTAAGCCATTGGTTCGAATCACATAGAGTACCTTCCTACTAATTTGATTCCCCTTTTTATTTATTATTTAAACTTTCTCTGTATTTTTAGATAATTATATGACTTAGTACAGGATGCATGCATGCATTTTTGTTTGGACAAATGAAGCATGAGATCTCCTTACCTAACCATAGTTTTGGTCTTATATGATTTTGCTATTTATCGACGTGTTTTTTATGTGCGCGTGTTGGTGTTGGTTCTGCATCCTAACTATGCAAAGAACGGATGTGTGTTCATTGTGTCTGTATAGTCTTGATGTTCTATCTTGAGTCAATAAAACCCACCCTTTATCGAGAAAACACATATCAATCAATGTCAAATTTCACTTTTCAACACATCAGCAACAATTTACTAAAGTCATTGTGCATATAGGTTCAAATTCATAGCTAACAATAAGAATGTTGGGATGACAACTCAAGATAGTGCATGCTAACAATAAGAATGTCGGGACGACAACTCAAATGGAAGTGTGAAACAAGATGTTACATTTCTCATAAGAGTGTGGATTTTTTATGCTCCCATGTACCTACACCTTCTATCTAGGCCATTTTTTTCGAAACGGAGGCAAAAGATTTGCCTCATCCATTAAATAAGAGGAGAATAGAGTTTGACAGTTTGCAAGTGACCCTACAAATAAACGGCATGGCAATTACTCTCGTACAACAATACACCCTAGTTTCTTAGCACCTGTTGTAACCCATAGGTTGGCCTCAAGCAATATATTTTGGAGAAGAATAGGCGGTGGCCCACTCTTGTGGCGAAACACCTGGGTGTTTGTCTCATTCCAAAGAGTCCAAGAGACGAGCATGGTGAGGGAGGCCATCGCTCGTCTGTGAGGGTTTCGCATGTCGGTTCTTCTATCCCACCAACACATAAGAGAGTCCTCATGGTGCCAATCGGAGGTGTCAATTTACGCAAGACCAAACTTGACAATGACCGATCGCCAGAGTCGAAAGGAAAAGCGGCACTTGACGAAAAGGTGGATGTCTGATTCTTGCTCCCTTTTGCAAACAATTTTCCCAACCGCGCCGCTCCAACTAGTCCGCAATCCAAATTTGCTCTTGCAAGGCTAGCTAAGCGAAGAATTTGACCTTTGGGGGTGCCCAAGCTTTCCAGACAATGTAGTGAATGGGTGAGTGTGTTAGGCCAAGGAATTGCGCCTTATAAGCAATGGCCGTGGAGTATATCCCATCTACAACATGTTTCCAAACAATACCGTCCTCATCCTGGTTGTCAAGGTGAAAGTCATGCAGAAGTGTCTAGGGCGAGAAAATCTCTCGGACTGGGTGGCGGAGACAACCGTGTCATGCTTGATGTGAGTCATCCAAGAGTTCCCGCGTATGGCTTCTTGCAGCTTCGAACTCTTTCTTTTCGTGGCTTGATAGATAAGCGGGGCAACATCCTTGGGCTTGCGACCAAGCAACCATGGGGCGTCCCAAAAAGGTGTTTTAGCACCATTTCCAATGATGATTTTGGTTGAGGTATAGAAGAAATCCAGGTCATCCTCGGTGCAAGGGTTGCCCAATCCAACCCAAAGTTTGTTAGGCTCCTTCCATTCGTACCAAAGCCACCTGAGCCACAGAGCCCGAGCAAACTTTTCGGTGTTGAGAACCCTAAGGCCTCCATAATTCATAAGCCTGCAGACCACGTCCCAGTTGACCTTGCATTTTGCACCGGTCGTCTTGTCCGAACCAGACCAGAGGAAGGCCCTCTCCACCTTGTTGAGATTATGGAGTGTGCCCTGCGGCACAATGAGAGGCGTGATGGAGAAGACCGCTTGAGAGGTGATGACCGATCTGACAAGAGCAGTGCGTCCAATGGTTGTGATGGTGTGTCCCTTCCAAGTTACCAATTTCCTGGCCGCCTTGTCTTCGAGATATTGGAAGTTGACTTTTCGGAGTTGCCTGACCGAGAGGGGGGGGGCAAAATATTTTATTGGGAACATGGCACGGGTCGCCGGAATGCTACTCAGAATATGCCCCAACTAAAGATGATTGCATCGAATGGAATTTCACCTTTTGTTTCTTCCATACAAGGCAACATTCGAAATTCAAACTTAGCAAGTCAACAACACGCAAATACTACACTTTGCAAAAAAGGTTACAAATATTTTTTGTGCGACAAAAATATCTATATTGTTATAATATATTATTATAGATATTTTCAATGCACCAAAAATTAGGAAACATTTACACACATTACAGTACCCATGTGGCATTGACCTGTAAAGTTTCATATTCAAATGTTTGTTCGTCTGAAAAAACAAAAAAGAGAAAGTTATACACACAGATCTCAACACAAATCACATACGACCTAGATAGAAGGTACACACAGATCTCTATGAACTCGTTAAATGTGAATATAGGCATTTGAGCAAAAAATTGTCGATGAATATAATGCTACAAATCAGTTATGAACGCTTATTACATGTACAAATTCTAGTGGTTTGTATAATAACATATAATGGCGAGGATTGTTTAGCACCCATATTTTAACTGCCTAGGACAATGCCCGTGCGTTACAACGGATATAAATAAATAAATATTCTAGTACGTAAATAAATGTTCAATAAGTAAATTAAGGTGAAAGTGGTGCAGAAGATGAGTAAATTATGGTGCTTGATTATTGTACGGGGAAGGAGCAACAAAAAGGTGTGTTGGGACTAAAAAACCGGTTGGACGGAAAAAAATCAATGAAAGGATGTGAACAGAGGGGAAAGAACCGGCTCACGAAGCGTTCTGAAAGTAAACTGAACGCTGCACTTTTTAAAATAAAATATATAATAGTAGACATAAGTCGAGCAAATGAAAAATATTTCTTCGACAGTTTATCCAAAACTAGCTAGGAAACTCCTATCCATAGAGCGCTCCTCGATCCGGTCCTGCCTCGTAATTCCCACTTGCATTAGTTGCACGGCCATGTTGTGGCGCCACTAGGCGCTAGGCAGAGGAAATATTTCTTCTGGTCCAAGGAGTACAGCCCGGGAAACAGGGTCGGCCATCCATGAGGCCGTGAACTCGTGATGCTGCAGCTGGGCGCGGCCGCAGCTGGTCGTACTACTACAGAGGCTACGGTTCCGCTGTCGACTCGCCCACTTGCTCTCGTCCCCACGCTTATCTGCTGCCCACACCGGCCTCGCGCTGCTGCTGCCTGTTTGCATGCGCAAGTGGCCTCTCGATTTGCAGAAACTTGCTGGTTCCTTTGTTACGACCCCTTCGGCGACGCACCGCTGTGATATTTGGACTGAGTAAATACAAGTTCGGTTCAATGTTCGCAACATGTTGGTTGACGTTGAAAAAAAATGTACTGCATTATCGTGCGCACATGGGGAAATTTAAGTCGACGGGACAAGGAAAATAATAGGAGCAGTAGTTATCCGCGCGCGCTGTGGTTGTTTCTTTTGGTATTTTACTAACGCCAAGGGAACTTGCTAATGAAATGACGACTTGCTAAAGTGTGGTCATGGATGAGCGTGGCTGCTGCTGGAAAGGGACCGCGTGAATATAATTTTTGTCATCAACAGCAGAAGGTCAAATTAAACTTCCGTCAGGGCCGGTCCTGAGATTTTGAGGGCCCGGGACGAAACTAAAATTTGGGGCCCCTTAAAATTTTCTTTTAGCATTCTTTGACGGAAAGTCACTTACCGTGGTCTCACCTTGGATCCCTCCTCCTGCTGGTTGTGTGAAGGTGAACGTAGATGCTGCGATGACAAGGTTGTGATTGTGTCGAATGCAAGGAGCCGTGAGGGGGATTTCATAGGAGCAACAAATGTCATCTTGCTGGCATCCGGGGTCTTAGACAATGGAAGCACTTTCGATGGCGATGAATTTGCTCGGTGGCAAGGGAAGAGTCGTTAGTACTGGTTCTAGGTTATCAATACCCCTACGATGGTTCAGTGTGGCATTATGGGAAAACCATGGAGGAGATTACGGCAATAAAGCAAATATGATTCTCAAGAAAATAAATTATGAAGGTTTCTCTACAGTAATAATTTGAACTAAGATGGTATAAAAACAAATGCATGAACATACACATCAACAAAACTCCCGCTGCTGCTTCCATGCATGAAATTTATGACTTCATGATATAAATAGAATCACAAATCATACCTCTCATGAAGAGAGGAGAGAGAGAGAGAGAGAGAGAGAGAGAGAGAGAGAGTACTCAAATTAAACTTACTTGTACTGATGCGTACACACCTGAAGATGACAATTGAGATGACAGATCGTGAGGCCTTTCACCCTTAGACCCCCATAATCCTCATGATAGTATTCGAACTTGCCACTGGCTGCCATGATTTTTTTTATAAGGTAACTGAAAACTCAACAAATTATCAGCCTCTAGACTGAAACAACAAGCATAGCTGCATAGATCGATCTCCTCATAGTCTGCCCTCCAAGCTACGCGGCAGCGACATCGTCAGCGAATCTGTCGTGGGGTGGATTTCGACGGTCCACCGGAGGTGAGACTTAGGGTCATTGTGAGGACGATCTGGGAGAGGCCGGAGTCGCCGGCTTGTGATTCACGATCTGGACGAAAAGGAATCAGCCGAAATCACTGGGAAGCAGTCAAGCGATTCACGATCTGGGCGAAAAGGAATTAGCCGAAATCACTGGGAAGCAATCAATCAATTCACGATCGGAAAGAATACCATGATAACGCTATCATGGGCTACCGACTACGTGTGCATCTCAGGCCTTGTTTCTCCGGGAGCTTGTGCCATGGGCTCACTTTTTTCCCAGAAACTGCCATGGGCTAATTATGTTCGTGGGAGGGGGCCCCTAGCTTTCGGGGGCCCGGGGCGGCCGCCCCTGCTGCCCCCCCTCAGGGCCGGCCCTGACTTCCGTTATGCCCACCATCGTCCCTATATTTGTCAGCTACTCATCAGCCTTCCAAACCTGATCGACTAGAGCCAAGATGCTTCATGGATATTCTCTTTTTATTTTTTTCGAAAGAACTCAGATCTACTTCCTCCGTTCTAAAATAAGTGTATTAACTTTATACTAAATTTAATATAAAGTTGTACTAAGGTTGAGACACTTATTTTGAGACGGAGGGAGTATTATAAAGATTTGCCAGAAGTAAAAAGTACTTCAAAGTAATCATTACATTGAGATCTCTAGACCACGGAATGACCATTGTTGCAGTCAGAACGATCCATCGATGTGTCGCCGTCTCCTCTTCCACACCAAGCCAGCCTGACCTTCTTGATGATAGCCAGTAAATCTTCATGCATGTACCACTAAGGACGGGCGCCCCAGAGTCGCAGTCATTGCAGTTGAACCTTTATGCCAATCCGAAGAACCTGACACCAAATCTCGCCGCCGCGTATGCACGACGAGAAACCCTGACCTTGAAGCCATGAGGAACCGATAGAAATCTACGCCGGAGCTCTGACTAATCGATTCCAAAGGACAAACTTGAGGAGGATCGGAGCCCGGAAAACCCATTTGAAGATGAAGATTTGCCATCCGCTAGAGCACCGCCCTTGCGAGGACAAAAACACTAACCTATCTACTAGTTAGAATGAGGCATTATAGGATTCTCCTCCCCATCATTGGCCGCTAGAGTGGCAGGAAGAGTATAGGTGAATCCACGGGCTTGTTGTCAGTGATAGAGGAGAGGAATCCTTCGCCCTAGTCACCTTGTGAGGGGGAAGAAAGTGCCAGCTGGATATTCCCCTCTTACACACACACACACACAGAGGCGGTATTTTACAGCGACGTATGTTAAATGTTTGAATTTGTAATCGCCGGCACTAATGGGAGTCATGTCTTTTTCAAAACAGTCACAAGGCCAAATATAGTGTATAATATCAGCACTACAAAAAAAATCTCTTACGTGAGTAAAAATTATAGGCAAGTACGTGAACAAAAAAACACCATCTTCCTTCAATATCCCTCGACAGTACGCTGTGAGAAAAGCTCGTTGTTGCCTTTAAGTCTCCGTTTTTCTGGAGCAACCTTGTTGAAACCAAGGAGTTTGTAAAAGCAACTGCTAGAAAGTCATCGATCTAGATCAGAAGACGTCGATGATTATGATCTGAACAAATCATCACCCCAGAGAATCTAGCGCTGAGAAGGGCCAAAGGATAATCCTAACTCCAGCCAGTCAAGGAGTGAGACCCAAACCTCACAATTTCCTCGATAGAGTCGTATAAGGTTAAGCATCATCAGGCGAAAATGGAATTGAAGAGAAAAAAATCAATGCCACAACACCATTCCCTCCATAGGCAACCCTCATCCTGGACAAATGGTGATCACGCCGGACCGAATGTCCAACAATTGACCTCCTACTGAATTCATGCTCTAGCCAATTCATTCAAAAGTCTGAATCGAGGCAGAGAGGTGGGCAATATATTTCAACCCCCGAGGTCCAAGTTTTTCTAGTCCTTACACATCAGATCAATATAGATCGCACATATTATTATTTTCATACCGTGTTGATACAGTCCTAAACTTGCGACCTCTTTGCTTTGGTACCATATTGAATCTGTTCTCTAGCCAATTGATCCAAAAGTTCTAATTGATGAAGAGAGGTGGACAATATATTTCAACACCTCAGACTCGTCGATGCCCCTTGACGGAAGGCCATGGACATAGGAAAGCCAAGAAATAATTATTCCCATCGTCGCGTTGTCCCAAGTTCACTGATGACAAAGAATTCAAGAACCCTACTGGATACGGATCATGCACAAAGATCTGAGGCTTCCACGCCCTCCCGACGTCGTAGCAGGCGAAGAAGGGAAGAGAAACCTACGCAGGTAGGAGTGGGCGAACCTGGCTGCCACCTCCTTTCTTCCGAACCCTAACAAACATAACGGCTTATGAAGAATCTATGTTCTGCATGCTACACTACAGTTCCTTAGGTCCATCTTTAGGCTCAATGCACGTAAATGTGAATTCGCTCTTCAAAGATCACATATAGTCGCTTGCTCATGTGATGCTTCAAGTGCAATCATTTTCTTGTTTAGGGCATCTCTAGAAGAACTCTCAAACAACAACTGACCGAACCCTCAAACAGTCAACTCACAAAAATTCGAGGAGTTGAGCCTTGAATATTTTCTCACTTTCCCAATTTGGAGCGGCTGCCACAACTTCTTAGCAAATATTCCCTCTCCTCCTCTCATGTCTACAACACCTCCTCTTCCCACCTCTGCAGCCGCATGTCACCGCCACACTCATCGGACACCGCAATTTCGCTGGGAATGGAACCGTCGGCCGCCTGCACAGTGCCGCCGAAACGTCCTACTGCTCTTCCAATTCACTTTGTAGCATATGTTTCCAGTAAACACATTGTACATTTGCACTTTGTTGCATATTTTTCCTCTAGACATTTCAACATATATGTATGTATTTTTCTCATGCAATGCAATTATGAGATGAATGTGCATGTGCACTATGAAAGTATTGTGATTGTTGCTTGAATGTATTGAAAAAGTTAAAAAATTAAATCCAACAATTAAAAGGACAATTCAGACGGCTATGCTATCGGAACCGCCTGTAGTGGAATAGTATTGAAGGCGGTTATAGATGAAGAGCCTCTTGTGCCATCTCAGCATTGGGGGCGGTTTGTGTAGAAAAATGCTTCCAGCGGGGATTCAGCGCAGTCGGTTTTAGAAACCACATGTGTTTTTAAGTGCATTAGCGACACATTCTTTGAGGTGGATTGCACAACCATTGTGATCCCACGTACGAAAATCACATGCAAAGCTGGATTATGTATTAGTGGTCGTATTTTGACTCTTGATCGCTAATTCAAGAGTGGATATCATTCCCAAGAGTTGACGCACTGAACGCTATTCTCCCTGGTAGTCCTCACAATAGGGTTTCATTCTCAAGAGATACTAAAATTCTGTAATTTTAGCAATACGTGATCTCTTGTACACACATCTATTCTTGAAGACCTTGTTGGGCCTGCAAGCGCGGAGGGTTGTAGGAAGCCAAAAATTTCCCCTCAATTGAATGACCAAGTTTTTATCAATCCGTGGGCGGTGTAGGTTGAAACTAGTCCCTCTAAAACAACCCTACATACAAATACAAGTAAAATCTTGTATCCCCAACACACCCAATACAATTGTTATTTGTATATGTGCACTAGTTCGGCATAGAGAGATCGATAATTTGGGTGATGGATTGATAGTTTGAATGGAAACAATATTTTTGTATTTTCAGAATAAAATATAACACCAAGGTAAAAAGTAGTAAAAATGCGTAAAACGACATCTCAATGCTTGGAAACAAGGCCTAGGGTCTATACTTTTACCATGACCAACTCTCAACATTAATAAGATAGTTATAAAATATGACATGTCCTCGAAACGTGCACTAAAGAATCATTCCAAAGTTCCCTCTTTTGTCGAGTCAAGGAAATGATATAGTGTTTGTATACCTAAGCACACACTTAAGTTTTTATTTATAATCTTGTCCATATGGCAGCCCTAATGTCACCTCAGGTAGCCCCGGAAATTGAACTAAATAATCACCACATGGTCACTCCAAAGTTCCCCAATGTCACTACGGGTCTCCGCAAATTATACTAGATATGCATCATGATCTCAATGATTCCCAAACGATTCAATCCAACATAAGACACTTCATAGATGAGCAGGATTCAATTCATCACAAAGAGAATAGAGGGGGATACATCACAAGGTTCAAATCCAATTAGAAAGACATGTTGGGGAACACAGTATTTCAAAAAAATTCCTACGATCACACAAGATCTATCTAGGAGATGCATAGCAACGAGAGGGGACAGTGTGTCCATGTACCCTCATAGACTGAAAGCGGAAGCGTTTAATAACGCGGTTGATGTAGTCGAACGTCTTCGCAATCCAACCGATCCAAGCACCGAATGTATGGCACCTCCGCGTTTAGCACACGTTCAGCTCGATGACGTCCCTCGATCTCTTGATCCAGTTGAGGCCGAGGGAGAGTTCCGTCAGCACGACAGCGTGGCGACGGTGATGATGAAGTTACCGGCGCAGGGCTTCGCCTAAGCACTAGGACGATATGACCGAGGTGTGTAACTTGTTGGGGATCGTTGCAGAAATTAAAAAAGTTCTACGCATCACCAAGATCAATCTATGGAGTTTACTAGCAACGAGAGGGGAGTGCATCTTCATACCTTTGAAGATCGCGATGCTGAAGCGTTGCAAGAAAGTGGTCGGTGGAGTCGGACACGAAGCGATTCAGATCGTGGCCAATTCCGATCTAAGCACCGAACATAGGTGCCTCCGCGTTCAACACACGTGCAGCTCAGTGACGTCTCCCGCGCCTTGATCCAGCAAGGAGAGAGGGAGAGGTTCGGGAAGACTCCGTCCAGCAGCAGCACGACATCATGGTGGTGGTGGAGGAGCGTGGCACTCCAGCAGGGCTTCGCCAAGCACTGCGAGAGACGAGGAGGAAGAGGGGTAGGGCTGCGCCAAGAGAGAGGGAGACTCGTGTCTCTGGCAGCCCCAAAACCCGCACTATATATAGGGGAAGGGGAGGGGGCGCCGCCCCCCTAGATCCATCTAGAGGGGGGCGGCCCCCGGTGCGGCGGCCCCTCGGGGGGGGGGGCAGCGACCCCCTTAGGGTTTCCAACTAGGGGGCGCCCGCCCCGGGGGGGGGGGGGCAGCGGCCCCCTAGGGTTTCCAACCCTAGGCGCCTTGGGCCCTTGGGGGGGCACACCAACCCACTAAGGGGCTGGTTCCCACCCAAATACAGCCCATTAGGTCCTTCGGGGCAGGTGGACCCTCCCGGTGGACGCCCGGAACCCCTTCGGTGGTCCCGGTACAATACCGATAAACCCCGAAACCTTTTCGGTGACTGACACTGGACTTCCCATATATAAATCTTTACCTCCGGACCATTCCGAAACTCATCGTGATGTCCGGGATCTCATTCGGGACTCCTAACAACATTCGGTAAGCACGTACATCTATTGCCTATAACCCTAGCATCATCGAACCTTAAGTGTGTAGACCCTACGGGTTCGGGAACTATGCAGACATGACCGAGACATCTCTCCAGCCAATAACCAACAGCAGGATCTGGATACCCATGTTGGCTCCCACATGTTCCATGATGATCTCATCGGATGAACCACGATGTCAAGGATTCAATCAATCCCATATACGATTCCCTTTGTCTACCGGTATAACACTTGCCCGAGATTCGATCGTCGGTATACCGATACCTTGTTCAATCTCGTTACGGCAAGTCTCTTTACTCGTTCCGTAACACATCATCCCGTGACCAACCCCTTAGTCACATTGAGCTCATTACGGTGATGTCTTACCGACTGGGCCCAGATGAAAGGATCGATATGGTTGACTAGAGGGGGGGGGGTGAATAGGCAACTACCAATTTTTACTTTTCTTTACCAAATTAAACTTTGCATCAAAGTAGGTTGTCTAGATGTGCAACTAGGTGAGCAACCTATATGATGCAATAACAACAAGCATACAAGCAAGCAAGAGAAGTAACACTAAAGAGCTTGCACAAGTAAAGGTAAGAGATAACCAAGAGTGGATCCGGTGAAGACGAGGATGTGTTACCAAAGTTCCTTCCTTTTGAGGGGAAGTACGTCTCTGTTAGAGCGGTGTGGAGGCACAATGCTCCCCAAGAAGCCACTAGGGCCACCGTATTCTCCTCACACCCTCACACAATGCGAGATGCCGTGATTCCACTATTGGTGCCCTTGAAGGCGGCGACCGAACCTTTACAAACAAGGTTGGGGCAATCTCCACAACTTAATCGGAGGCTCCCAACAAAAACACGAAGCTTCACCACAATGGATGTGACGCCCCCGATTTAATCGTACACTAATAATACACGCAAACGTGTACGATCAAGATCAGGGACTCACGGGAAGATATCACAACACAACTCTACGAATAAAATAAGTCATACAAGCATCATATTACAAGCCAGGGGCCACGAGGGCTCGAATACAAGAGCTCGATCATAGACGAGTCAGCGGAAGCAACAATATCTGAGTACAGACATAAGTTAAACAAGTTTGCCTTAAGAAGGCTAGCACAAACTGGGATACAGATCGAAAGAGGCGCAGGCCTCCTGCCTGGGATCCTCCTAACTACTCCTGGTCGTCGTCAGCGGGCATCACGTAGTAGTAGGCACCTCCGGTGTAGTAGGGGTCGTCGTCGACGGTGGCGTCTGGCTCCTGGGCTCCAACATCTGGTTGCGACAACCAGGTAGAAGGGATAGAGGGAAAGAAGGAGAAAGCAACCGTGAGTACTCATCCAAAGTACTCGCAAGCAAGGAGCTACACTACAAATGCATGGGTAAATGTGTAAAGGGCCATATCGGTGGACTGAACTGCAGAAAGCCAGAATAAGAGGGGGGTAGCTAGTCCTTTCGAAGACTACGCTTCTGGCAGCCTCTGCCTTGCAGCAAGTAGAAGAGAGTAGACTAAAGACCTCCAAGTAGCATCGTATAGCATAATCCTAACCGATGATCCTCTCTCTCATCTCTTTTTTTTTTTCTCTCCCTTTCCTTTCCCCTCCTCCTTTTTTTTTTTTCCCCCTTCAGATTTCTCCGAGGACCCCATACAATCTTGCGCTCAAGTATGAGCTGAGGCAGTCCCATAGTTACCCACGAGGCGACTCTTCTATCTCATACTAAGGGGCGTCACGATTCTGAGCGCGTTGAGGTACCGTCCGATGCCTACCCCCATGAAGTGTGCGCCTACCCATCGTCGCCTGTGAGAGAGCGATCACCGGTTGTATCTGGCACTTGGAAGGGTGTGTTTTATTAAGTATCCGGTTCTAGTTGTCATAAGGTCAAGGTACAACTAAGTCGTACTGTTACCGAAGATCACGGCTATTCGAATAGATTAACTTCCCTGCAGGGGTGCACCACATAACCCAACACGCTCTGATCCATTTGGCCGGACACTTTCCTGGGTCATGCCCGGCCGTGGATGATCAACACGTCGCAGCCCCACCTAGGCACAACAGAGCGGTCAGCACGCCGGTCTAATCCTAAGCGCACAGGGGGTCTGGGCCCATTGCCCATAGCACACCTGCACGTTGCGAACACGGCCGGAAGCAGACCTAGCCTAGTGGCGTTCCAGTCCAATCCGGCGCGCGCCACTCAGTCGCTGACGTCACGAAGGCTTCGGCTGATACCACGACGCCGGGATACCCATAACTACTCCCGCGTAGATGGTTAGTGCGTATAGACCAAATGGCCAGACTCAGATCAAATACCCAGATCTCGTTAAGCGTGTTAAGTATCCGCGAACGCCGACCAGGGCCAGGCCCACCTCTCTCCTAGGTGGTCGGAACCTGCCCTGTCGCTCCGCCTCAAAGATCCACTCGCGGGTGCTCCTCAAGCCGACCCGTCTTTAGTCACCACATGTATCCTGAATAAAGTATATAGCATATACCCGTGATCACCTCCCGAGTGATGACGGCCCGATAATATAGCATGGCAGACGGACAAGAATGTAGGGCCACAGATGATAAACTCGCATCCTATACTAAGCATTAGGATTGCAGGTAAGGGTAACAACGGTAGTAGCAAGGATAGGCTATGCATCAGTATAGGATTAAGGGGAAGCAGTAACATGCTACACTACTCTAATGCAAGCAGTATAGATAAGAGTAGGTGATATCTAGTGATCAAAGGGGGGGCTTGCCTGGTTGCTCTGGCAAGAGAGAGGGATCGTCAACTCCGTAGTCGTACTGGGTAGCAGCGGCGTCGGTCTCGGTGTCTATCGAGAGAAGAGGGGGGAGAAACAATAAATATATAAGCAAGCATATGCATAGTGATGCATGACATGACAAGTAACGACGTTAGAGGTGCCCTAACGCGGTATTAGGTGATACCGGTGAAGGGGGATAACATCCAGGAAAGTATCCCCGGTGTTTTGCGTTTTCGGACAGATGAACCGGAGGTGAAATGTTGCAGGTTCACTATGCTAGGGACGCGTGGCGGGCGAACGGGCTGCGTATCCGAATTCGTCTCGTCGTTGTGAGCAACTTTCATGTACAAAGTTTTTCCATCCGGGCTACGGTTTATTTTCTATTAATTTTAAAAGATTTAAATCATTTTTAGGATTTATTTATTTAATTTAATCAACATTATCCAGAATAGTGTCTGCTGACGTCATCATGACGTCAGCATGACGTCAGTAGTTGACTTGGTCAACCTGACAGGTGGGTCCCGTTCGTCATACTCTGTTTTAATTAACTAACAGTTAATTAGGTTAATTAGTGATTAGGTTAATCTAATTATAATTAATTAACTTAATTATTTCCTTAATTAAATAATTAATTTAATTATTATTATTTATTTATTATTTTTATTAATTCTTTTTTTAAACGTTCTGTGGGGTGGGCCCCCTTTGTCATAGGCCCCTGGGGGTCCGTAACAGGCGTGGTTAGCGGGCGCTAACGGCCGCGGGCGCTCGTGCACCCGAAAGGGGCAACAGGGGGCGCCGGCGGAGGCCGTAGCCCAGTGCGGCGGGGTGAGGCTGTGGCCTCGGCGAGGCTCGCCGGCCAGCCGCGGCAGGCGGAGGCGAGCGCAGGGGGCGGCGGCGCTGCGGGCCGCTGCGGGGTCGCGCGGCTGGAGCGGCAAGGCGAGGAGCGGCGCAGGAGGGAGCGGAGCAGGGCAGGGCGGCAGGGACACGGGAGCGCTCCGTGAGCGGGCGCGGCCAGCCGGCGGGCAAGGGCGCGGGCGAGGCCACGCACGAGCGGGCGAGCGCGGTGCTGCAGTGGCTGCGCCGCACGAGGCAGGAGGTAGCAGCGGGGCGAGCGCGCGCGGGGTGGACGGCGGGCGCGGTGACGGCGCTCGGCAAGCGTCGCGGCGAAGCGGGGACAGGGACGGCGGCGTTCGGGCGAGGTGCGTGCACGCGGACGAGGCAAAAGGGGCACTGGCCGCGGGCGGAGCGCGGTGACCGCGGGGTGAGGGAGAGGGGCGGTCGGGTCCTCACCGCGGTTGCAGGGAACATGGCAACGGGGGGCGAGGAGGAGACGGAGACGACGTGCGTAGGGGTAGCAGGCCGGTGGGGAGGTCCGGCGAGGTGGAGGGCGGCGACGCAGCTCCAGGCAACGGGGATTGGCAACGGCGTCGGCGCGGTTTGTTCCCCCTCCCGATCCAATCGGGGGTGCAGAGGAGGGGAAAGGGGGAGGCTTGCGGAGGGAGGCGAGGCGACGGCAGCAGGGCGGCGCCGGCGACGGGCGCCGTCGTCGAGGTCGAGGGGGTGGCCGCGGGGCGTCGGGGGCGAAGGGTTCGGGGTCGATCCCGATCTGGGAGGAGAGAGCGAGAGGGGGGGATGGGGGAGTGGGGGGTTACGGCTAGGGTTTTCCCCCCTCCTGGGGATAAGGTAGGGGCGGGTCGGCCGGCTGGGCCAGGTGGGCCGGCCTGGCCGGTGAGCTGGGCCGTCTGGCCCAGTTGGCCAGGGGGCCCTTTTTATTCCTTTTAGTTTTGTTTTGTTGTTGTTTTTTTTGCTTTTGTATTTTCTTTTCTTTTATTTCTGTTTTATCTTTGTTTCTTATTGTTTTAGTTTTTTGCGAAATATATACTTGGCATCTAATTTGGTATTTCAATTTAGACCACTGCCACAAAAACTCTAGTCCCCAAATATGTTAGTTTGATATTTTATTTAATTAGTGAAGGCATTTAAATAATTAGTTTTGCTACTATTTAAATCATTATGGTGTAGTTAAGCATTTCATAAAAGTTTGATTTCACCACCCCATTTACCTATGATTTATCCGACACATTTAGAACATTTTAGTTTTATTTTTGGAAAACTTTTGTTGTTTGCCTTAATTTCAAATTTGTATTAGAATCGTTTTCGAACTAACACGAGATTAGCGACAGTAACAGAGGTGACGTGGTGTCACTAGCAGAGGTTACTGTAGCTTGATTATCCGGGCGTCACAATGGACTATGGCTCCGTGGTGACCTCAACCGTCTAGGGTGCTCAAACACCCAAGAGTAACAAGATTCGCTAGGGATGAGTGGGGGAATCGAAAATCCCTTGGTGGAAGTGTAGATCGGGGCCTTCTCAACCACTCCCGAGCAAATCAACAAGTTTGATTGGCTAGAGAGATAGATCGGGCGAAAATGGAGTTTGAGCAATAAATGGAGCTTGAGGAGGGAGAGGTGGGTCAAAGGGAAGAAGAGGACCCCCTTTTATAGTGGGGGCAACAAACCAACCGTTGCCCCTCACCAACCAGCCCCGCACAGGGCGGTACTACCGCGAAGAGGGGGCGGTACTACCGCTAGGTCAGCGGTACTGCCGCACCAGCCAGTGGCACTGCCGCGCAGAGGAGACTAGTAGGGAATAGGACCCAACGCGGTACTACCGCGGTGGTAGGGGCGGTACTACCGCTCCTAAAACGGTACTACCGCCTCTACAACTGCAATTAGTGCCGCAAAACCCGACACGAGAAAAAGCCCCTCGAGTCGAGGCGGTAGGAGCCAGATAGCCCAGTGGTAATACGGCAGCGGGGTACGGGCGGTACTACCGCTGTGGAGCAGAACTGCCGCTTGTGACCCTTCGGCCGTACTACCGCTGGTAGTGCGGTACTACCGCTGGGACACGGAAGAGAGAGAGAGAATCTCTCCAAAGAGGCTGAGGACGAGGCGCTGGTGCTAGGCACCCTAGCGGTACTACTGTTGTGGAGTCACGGGCGGTACTACCGCTGTGGAGCGGTACTGCCGCTTGTGGCTCCTCAGCGATACTACGGCTGGGTTGCGCGGTACTACCGCTGGGACCCAGACAAGGACAAAGAAAAGTGGAGAGATCTCTACAATGGAATGGAAAAGCTCGGAGGGTGAGAAGCTGATGTGTACGTGTTGATTCCACCCATGCAATACCCCAGCGGACCCCCTCTTGATAGTACGGTGCCCTCTACGCAACTAGTCCACCGAGAAGAAATGAAAGAGCTACACCATCTTGAAAGACACTCCGAAGGGAAGAAAACGTCTCGTGCCAGGGGTGAATCTGTGAACTATTTAAAGCACATGATTAGTCCGCAAACATGTTGTCATCAATCACCAAAACTACCTTGAGAGAGATATGCCGTAACAATCTCCCCCTTTTTGGTGGATTGATGACAACTAGGGATTTGCGCAAGGAAAAGAAATAAATGCAAGAAAACTAAGAACTACAAAATATAGACGGGCTCCCCCAGAATGTGTGCACCTAGTTAGAGGAGCATTCGGAAAGCAAGACACACACATCCAGATCAACACTCCCCCTATATTTTATAGTCCAACAATACTAAGCACAAGATATATGAGAGAAGAGTATAAAACAGGACAAGCATGCAACTCATAATAAACTACAGTACTGAATAGACATAAGTAATAAGGTAGCGATAGGGAGCATATGTCTCACACCATATGTCTAGAACTTAGGTCTCACAGGCACCAAACCAAACCAAACAAAGACACCGAGAGAACACACAAGAAAACACAAGACGACACACACACTCAAAACACGGCAACAACACAAATCCCTACACTCTCTCACTCTTTGGCAGCGAGACACCAAAAAAGGCAAAGAGTGACGCTACGACTCCAAGTGATGGGAAGATGAGGATCTCGAACATCACATCTCAGCGTGATCGTCTGCATCTTCATCGTGGGTCGAAAACTGCTCGGCGTCGGAGTCGGTCCAAGGGCAATGCTGATGAATCCATTCCTCCTCTTCAGTGATCTGACCCTCAGAACCACTGGCAACTGTCGCTCCCATCTGACGCATGAGCTCGTTGTGGCGCATCCTGGCATGCTTCTTCGCCACATGAGTCATGTACTGACCATGAGACTCCATGCAGAAAAGCTTCTTCATCTTGCGTTTAAGCTTCCGTGCCCACGACGGTTCTGTACTAGAGGGCCCAAAGTCCTCCTTGTGATCATCAGTGGCAGCCCCACCCTTGGTCCCCATGGCGGCAGCAGCAGCAGATGGACCCCCTGTTTGAGGCACTGGGGTGACCCAATTGTCCTTCTTCCTCAGACGCTTGATCTCATGAGAAACCAAGTCTCCAGTTTCTAGCAACACTATGGGATAGATCTGTGCCCAGGCCCTCTCAATGAGCCTCATGATGAATGGACCATATATCGGGCACTTGCGCTCAGACACGGCAGAGAGAAGTTCAGACCACATGACATGAGAAATATTCAGGCTCTCTCCAGTGTTTTCTTCCTTCTCACGCTGACAGAACAGAAGCATGTCCACGAGATAAGAGTGGACCATATCCAGATTCCCGATGCGAGGAAAGAGAGTCTCACGGAAGATACGATGAAGAATGTCCAGATACGGAGACAACTCATAGGTTTTCTTCTCAGTCACTGGGTGAACTTTCACAGTGTAGTAGGGACAAAGGGCTTGCTTGTGGGTGGACGTATCATTGTGGTGAGGGCGGAAACCGACTGGAGTCTCAAGCCCGTGATACACCACATCAAGTAACTCCATGAAAGCCTTCCATTTGACGGAAAGCAGCTTGCCATTGGTCATCCATGTCAGAGTTCTGTCGACATTTGTCCCAAGATGAATGGTGGCAAAGAATTGCACCACCAAATCTGCATCGAGATCCTTGTTGAATTGCATGATCCTGAGAATGTTCAGCTGAGTGCACATCTGAAGGGCTTCGCCGAAGTACTCCGGGTCCTTCTCCATAGCATCAGTGTCAATGGAGCGAACATCAACAAAGAGATTCTTCTTGGCCTTGATCACATCAAAATAGATGGAAAACTGAAAACGGTTCCAGAACGGGCGGTTGACCAAAGTGGGTTCTTGGTCCACCTCATAGGGATTGCGGCGACGCTTTTACCAAAACTTCTTGTTGGTCATCTCAGTCACAGTCTTCCCCTTTGGCTTGTTGGCGGATCCCTTTGATTGCTGAGGAGGTGGAGGAACACTTGCGGATGCACTTGCTGGAGGCGGTTGGGTGCTCGAGGAACCACCGACTGGCTCAGAGGTGCGGTAGCGTTTTGATGTTGCACGCCCGGGGTTGATACAGCGAGCTTGATGCTCAGAATGGTCATCACCTGGAGCCAAACAAAAGAACACGCAAAACAACCAGAAAGAACGAGCATAAGCCAACAAACACAAAAAAAAGGATCAAGGTAAGGCAGGAATATGATGGAATTTGGCATGCAGCGGTAGTACCGTGACATGCCCGCGGTAGTACTGCCCAAGCGGTAGTACCGCACCAAAGAGAGCGGTAGTACCGCTTGAGGTCAAGCGGTAGTATCGCTCCAACGAGAGCGGTAGTACTGCTCAAGGCGGAGAAACAGCGGTTTCCCACATCACGAGGTGGAGAAATAGCGGTTTCCTACTACCGTGGTCAGATCCGGCACTACCGGCCTGCCAAATTCAAAAATATTCCTACCAAACTCTAATCAAGATAGTCTACTTGCCTTCTCCAACCAACTCAAGCCTAGATTTAGCCAAAAATCAAGAGATGCAACCACCATTTCCCCTAAGAAACAAGATCTAAAAACAAGACAAAAGGAGAGAAAGAACGGGGGCAATACCGGCATCCATGGCAAGAGCACAAGGTGGGGATCGACTCCACCAAAGGAAATGGAGAGGGACGCCCCGGAGACGGAGATCCGCCGAAGCCCTCCCACGGCAAGTTGAGGCTGGAGAGAGGAAGAGGAAAGAGGGGGCGAAGCGAATGGGTATGGGGGAGAAGAAACCTCCCCCTGCCCCGATATAACCCCCTGGTCTCGTCCCTCAGTGGTAGTACCGTGCTGGGGGGCGGTAGTACCACTTATGAGCGGTAGTACCGCGCACCACCAGCGGTAGTACTGCCCAGCACGCCACGGCAACCTAACAACATGGCTTTTTCTCGAAGGAAAAACAAAAAAACGGCAAGAAAAGAGAGCACACCAGCAAACGAAGACACACCTCTTCAAAAGAGGGCGATGGCCGAGGCCACCTATGTTTGAGTCAAGAGGTATGGCACCACGAAGATTTTAACCTTGGGCCCATGACCAAAACTCGTCTTTGAAACACAAGTACCATCAACAATGGCTAAAGTGAAAGACTTGATCAATTTATGCATAATGGGGGGAGGGAGAGTTCATTGAGAGAACAACACTCCCCTTATGTCCATGCCTACACCTAAACTAGACAGCAAATTGAGCGTGGTGGGGTGTGCAAGGGTTCAAGCCACATTGCTCGAATCAATGATATTTAGCTCATGCCTTAACTCGCGAAATCTTGCTTCATCCAAGGGCTTCGTGAAAATATCTGCAAGGTTGTCATGAGTGTTGACATAGTTGAGCTCGATCTCTCCTTGCCTAATGTGATCCCGGATGAAGTGATACCGAATCTCAATATGCTTCATCTTGAAGTGTTGCACCGGGTTGAGAGAGATCTTGATGGCACTTTCATTGTCACACCAAAGAGGCACTTTGTCACAAGTGACACCATAATCCTTTAAAGTTTGCCTCATCCATAGGAGTTGTGCACAACAACTACCGGCTGCAACATACTCCGCCTCAGTGGACGAGAGAGACACACAACTTTGCTTTTTGGAAGACCAACTTACCAAAGAGCAACCAAGGAATTGGCACCCTCCGGAAGTGGACTTCCTATCCACTTTGTCTGCCGCCCAATCGGAATCCGAGTACCCTACAAGCTTGAAGTTTGATCCTCTTGGGTACCATAAGCCAAAGTTTGGGGTATAAGCCAAATATCGAAAGATTCGTTTGACCGCCACATAGTGACTTTCCTTAGGTGCGGCTTGAAACCATGCACAAATTCCCACACTCAACATGATGTCCGGTCTAGATGCACAAAGGTAAAGCAAGGATCCAATCATGGAACGATATACCTTTTGATCCACCACTTTACCATTGGGATCTAAGTCAAGTTGGCACTTGGTGGGCATTGGAGTGGAAGCCGGCTTGACGTCACTTAGCTTGAATCTCTTGAGCATGTCTTGAGTGTATTTGGATTGATTGATGAAGGTTCCTTCTCTTCTTTGCTTCACTTCGAACCCTAGAAAGAACTTCAACTCTCCCATGGAGGACATCTCGAACTTTGAGGTCATGAGAGCGGCAAATTCCTCATTGAAAGCTTTGTTAGGAGAACCAAAGATAATGTCATCAACGTATAATTGGCACACAAACAACTCCCCTTTGACCTTCTTGGTAAAAAGAGTGGGGTCGATGAGCCCAACTTCAAAACCACGGGCTTGTAACAACTCGGTAAGGTGGTCATTCCACGCACGTGGGGCTTGTTTAAGGCCATAGAGTGCCTTATCGAGTTGATACACATGATCGGGAAAGTAGGGATCCTCGAACCCAGGGGGTTCCTTGACGTAAACCAACTCATTAATAGGACCATTAAGAAAAGCACTTTTCACATCCATTTGTTGTAACTTAAAGTTATGATGAGAAGCATATGCAATCAACATGCGAATGGATTCAAGACGAGCAATGGGAGCAAAGGTTTCACCGTAGTCGATACCCTCAACTTGGGAGTAGTCTTGTGCTACCAAACGAGCCTTGTTGCGAATGATAATCCCATGGGCATCTTGATTGTTCTTAAATATCCACTTGGTTCCTATGACATTGTGATTCCCGGTTGGTCTTGGCACCAAGCTCCACACTTTGTTGCGCTCGAAGTTGTTGAGTTCTTCATGCATGGCATTGAGCCAATCCGGATCTTCTAGCGCTTCATAGACCTTGTGGGGTTCCACACAAGAGACAAACGCGTGATGCTCACAATAATTTGCTAATTGTCTACGAGTGCTTACCCCCTTTCTTAAGCTTTCAAGCACATTCTTCATGAGATTATCCTTGGTGGAGAGCTTGGAAGCAACCTTGGCGGCAAGACGCTCTAATTCCTCCTCGGGGGTGAGACGAGGAGTAGTCACTTGATCATCTTGAGCGTTGTCTTGGGCTTGTTCTTGTTCTTAAACTTGCTCGGAGGAGAGAACTTGACCTTGGGCATCACTTGATGAGTCAACACCGTATTGAGCGTGATCTTGCCCTTGGTCATGTTCTTGAGGATGAGGGCCTTCATGTTGTTCTTCGGAAGCGTGTGGGCCTTGGGTTGGTGATGGCTCCACTTGAGTGGAGCTTTGTCCTTCTCCTTCGGCCACATGGGGTTCCTCAATGGGTAGGATAAAGCCAACACCCATTCTTCTTATGGCTTGGGGAGGAATTTCATCACCTACATCACAAGCGCCACTTTTCTCCACTTGGGAGCCGTTATTCTCATCAAAATCCACGTTACACGTCTCCTCAATAAGTCCCGTGGATTTACTGAGGACATGGTAAGAATGAGAGTTTGTAGCATAGCCAACACATATGCCCTCATAAGCTCTAGCCTCAAATTTAGACAACCGAACACCTTTCTTGAGAATGAAACACTTACACCCGAATACCCAGAAGTACTTGAGATTGGGCTTGTTACCGGTGAGTATCTCATATGGAGTCTTGCTCAAGCCCTTGCGGAGGTAGAGCCGATTGGATGCATGGCACGCGGTGTTGATGTCTTCGGCCCCAAAGTTGTATGGAGACTTGAACTCCGCCATCATGGTCCTTGCCGCATCCATCAACGTCCGGTTCTTCCTCTCCGCAACACCGTTTTGTTGAGGGGTGTAGGGTGCGGAATATTGATGCTTTATTCCCTCATCACTAAGAAATTCATCCAAGGTGTAGTTCTTGAACTCGGTGCCGTTGTCACTTCGTATTGTCAAGATCTTTGCATTGTGTTGACGTTGTGCTTCATTTGCAAAGTCAATGACGGTTTGTTGGGTCTCGCTCTTCCTCTTGAAGAAATACACCCACGTGTACCTTGAGTAGTCATCCACAATCACCAAGCAATACTTCCTACCTCCAAGACTATCGAAGGAAGGAGGCCCAAAGAGATCCATGTGAAGGAGCTCCAAAGGCCTCTTCGAATAAATGACAGTCGTGGGAGGGTGAGCCTTCTCATGTAGCTTTCCTTCGATACAGGCACTGCAAGCACGATCTTTAGCAAAACTAAAATTCGTTAGTCCACGGACATGGTCCCCCTTGAGGAGACTTTGCAAAGATCTCATATTGACATGGGCTAAACGGCGATGCCAAAGCCATCCCACATCAACTTTAGCCATTAGGCATGTCGCGGTTTTAGTGGGTTGCACCGAAAAGTTAATCACATATAGACCGTTCTCGACATGCCCAACAAAGGCTACTTTAAGAGTCTTGCTCCACAAGAGGGCCACGATATCGATATCAAAGGAAGTGGCAAAGCCCATGATTTCAAGTTGACGAACCGAAAGTAAATTGTATGCAAGGGACTCAACAAGCATGACCTTCTCGATCGTGAGATCATTGTTGGAAATATGCCCTGGAGGCAATAATAAAATGGTTATTATTATATTTTTTGTTCATGATAATTGTCTATTGTTCATGCTATAATTGTGTTATCCGGAAATCGTAATACCTGTGTGAATACATAGACCACAACACGTCCCTAGTGAGCCTCTAGTTGACTAGCTCGTTGATCAAAAGATAGTCATCGTTTCCTGACTATGGACATTGGATGTCATTGATAACGGGATCACATCATTAGGAGAATGATGTGATGGACAAGACCCAATCCTAAGCATAGCTCAAAGATCGTGTAGTTCGTTTGCTGTAGCTTTTCTGAATGTCAAGTATCATTTCCTTAGACCATGAGATTGTGCAACTCCCGGACACCGTAGGAGTGCCTTGGGTGTGCCAAACGTCACAACGTAACTGGATGACTATAAAGGTACATTACAGGTATCTCCGAAAGTGTCGTTGGGTTGGCACGAATCGAGACTGGGATTTGTCACTCCGTATGACGGAGAGGTATCTCTGGGCCCACTCAGTAATGCATCATCATAATGAGCTCAATGTGATCAAGTGGTTGATCACAGGATCATGCATTACGGTACGAGTAAAGTGACTTGCCGGTAACGAGACTGAACAAGGTATTGGGATACCGATGATCGAGTCTCACATACCGATTGACAAAGGGAATTGTATACGGATTGATTGAATCCTCGACATCGTGGTTCATCCGATGAGATCTTCGTGGAGCATGTGGGAGCCAACATGGGTATCCAGATCCCGCTGTTGGTTATTGACCGGAGATTCATCTCGGTCATGTCTGCATGTCTCCCGAACCCGTAGGGTCTACACACTTAAGGTTCGGTGACACTAGGGTTGTTAGGAAGACTTGTATGTGATTACCGAATGTTGTTCGGAGTCCCGGATGAGATCCCGGATGTCACGAGGAGTTCCGGAATGGTCCGGAGGTGAAGATTTATATGTAGGAAGTTGTCATACGGTCACCGGAAAGGTTCGGGGGCATATCGGTATTGTATCGGGGCCACCGGAGGGGTTCCGGGGGTCCACCGGGAGGGGCCACCTCTTCCGGAGGGCCTTATGGGCTGTATGGAGAAGGGAACCAGCCCAAGTGGGCTGGGGCGCCACACCCCCCTAGGGCCCATGCGCCTAGGGTTTGGGGGAAACCCTAAGGGGGGGCGCCCCTTGCTTGGGGGGCAAGCCCCCCTCCCCTTGGCCGCCGCCCCCCTCTAGATCTCATCTAGAGGTGGCCGGCCCCCTTCCCCCTTCCCCTATAAATAGAGGGGTGAGGGGAGGGCTGCATACAACATCCAAGGCGCAGCCCCTCCCCTCCCCAACACCTCTCCTCCTCCATAAGAGCTTGGCGAAGCCCTGCCGGAGTACTGCAGCTTCACCACCACCACGCCGTCATGCTGCTGTTGGAGCCCTCTTCCTCAACCTCTCCCTACTCCTTGCTGGATCAAGGCGCGGGAGATGTCCTCGCTCCGTACGTGTGTTGAACGCGGAGGTGCCGTCCGTTCGGTGCTAGGATCTTCGGTGATTTGGATCACGACGAGTACGACTCCATCAACCCGTTCTCTTGAACGCTTCCGCTCGTGATCTACAAGGGTATGTAGATGCACTCCTCTCTCCCTCATTGCTAGATGACTCCATAGATTGATCTTGGTGATGCGTAGAAAATTTTAAAATTCTGCTACGTTCCCCAACAATCATGAGAGATGACCCCCTTGCCAAGTCCCAATACCTTAGAAGATGAGGCGTCACCCCACTCGACATTGGTGGACATAGATGGAACCTTGTGCACATCCACCACCAAGTCCTTGCTTCCGGTCATATGATTTGTAGCTCCGCTATCGAGCAACCATGACCCCCCACCGGAAGTAAACACCTACAAGAGATCAATGCTTGGTTTTAGGTACCCATTTTTTAATGGGTCCTTTGATGTTAGTAACAAGGGTCTTTGGAACCCAAATAGACCATTCAATGTACTCATGAAGAGAACCAACAAATTTGGCATAAACATGCCCATCACTAGCATGGCATAACACATAAGAAGGGTTAAAATCGCCGGCTTTGTTGGGAGGGGTGGCATTGCCCTTCTTGACATTGCCGCCCCTTGTAGTGTTCTTTTTCTTCTCCTCGGAGGCACTCTCTCCCTCCTTCACAAAGGTTTGCATGAGAGGAGGTGGTCTTTTGGTCTTGTCATTCTTCTTCTTGTTCTTGGAGTCGGGCACGTACCCAACCCCTTCCTTGGCCACAACTCCCTTTTGGTTGATCAAGAGATCGTTGAGGTTCTTCTTGCCTTGTATGCAAGTCGCAAGACCTCTCTCAAGTTGCTCCTTCAACTTAGCATTTTCCTCAACAAGATGTATATGCTCACAACAGGGGTTAGTAGCATTTGCATTGTCAATTAAAACCATATGAGGAAATGTTGCTTTCTCCTTAGTTAGCTTCACTTGGAGTTGATCATGAGACTCCTTGAGACTAGCGTGAATACCCTTCAAGGCCTTGTGGGCCTTGTCAAGTATATCAAACTCCTCTTTGAGTCTAGCAAGATCAACCCCGAGTTTGGCCTTCTCGGAATTTAGCACACGAGAACCAATGAGGACATGATCATAATCTTTCTTTAACTTAGCATGATTAACGTTGTGTGACTCCTCAAGAGCCAAACGAAGACCACGCTCTTTCTCAAGAGCATTGGAAAGATCCGAAATCTCATCGGCATAGTCATGACTATGCCCTTCCATCTTAGTGATGGTGTTTTCATGAGCCTCGATCATGTCATTGGCTTCACCAAGTTGTTCCAAGAGAGCAACAAAGTGCTTCTTGGATTTTCCGTTGAGTTTGCCCATAAAGGCCTCAAACTCATTAGCCTCCACATTATCTTCATCAAGTTCATTAATGCTGTCCGCCGGAGAAGGATGATTAATGGTGGTAGTTTTGATGTTGGAGGTTACCTTGTTGGTGGCTTTAGCCATGAGGCACTTGGCGGTGATGCTCTCATTGGGTGAGTCGAAGAGAGATACCCGTGGAGTCGTCGCAATGGCAACAGAGGCCATGGCAACCGACTCATCATTTTCATCATCATCATCATCCTCATTGTAGTCTTCTTGTACCACCAATGCCTTGGGAGGAGTCTTCTTGGTGAAGTTTCTCTTGTTGGGGAACGACTTGGCCTTGTCCTTTCAAATGAGCTTGCCACCATTGTCTTCCCTCTTCTCATATGGGCATTCCGCAGCAAAATGACTCATGTTGCCGCAATTGTAGCAAGTCCTTACACGTTGCTTGCTTTTCATGCCACTTGAGTTGTTTTTGCTAAAGTTTGGCCTCGAGTTTTTCTTGCTCCAAAATTACCTTGAAGCAAGTGCCATGTGTTCATGATATGCATACTTCGTATCTTCGGGGTTGCTCTCCTATTCTTCTTCTTCAACGGTGAGCTTGGCCTTCAATGCAAGGCTAGGCCTCTTTGCCCTTTGAGAACGAAGCACCGCATTGTCGGCGGTCTTGTCCAAAATGTTCATGGCCACAAACTCATCCAACACTTCGCTTGAGGTCAAAGTGTGGAAGTCCGGTCTTTGACGAATGACGGAGGACATGGCCTTGTGATAGGGCATCATTGCCTTGAGGAATTTTCGCTTGATCCAATTGTCATCCATGTCCTTGCTCCCGTGATCTCGCAGTGAGACCGCGAGTTTGCTTACTCTCCGATAAAGCTCACGAGGTTCTTCATCTTCTTTCATTGCAAACTCATCGGCCTCATCTTGTACCACTTCATAGTTGGAGCGTTGAATGCTTGCGCTTCCCCGGTAGAGAGAGACAACACAATGCCATGCATCTTTGGCCAAGGCGAAGGGACGAAGATGAGGTAGGTCTTCAGGTGGAATTGCATCTTGAATGATGAAGAGAGCATTCTCATTGAATTGATTGTCCGCGGCTTCTCAAGGAGTGAAGTTGCTTGGATCATGTGGATAGAAACCTTCTTCAATGATTCTCCAAAGGTTAGTGTTCACATGATTTAAATGACGTTTAAAGCGGTAAACCCAAGAATCAAAGTCCTCATTTTCACAATCTTAGGGGAGGACCGGCATGATTCAAATGAGTGGAAGGAACCGGTCCAGCATAAACAAGTGGTGGTTCCACATGGGCAAAGATGCCGGTGCCATTCTTACCACTATAAGAAGGAGCCTTATCACTACTAGCTTCCCCCTTGTCGGGGATAGCATCCGTCACCTTGTTGGAGGGGTCACCCACTTTCAACGGCGTGGTGGATAGTTTAAGCCCCTCAAGAAATTTAGTAAACATGC
>NC_053025.1:444587881-444667995 GCF_003073215.2 Triticum urartu | reverse complement strand
GCCACAGAAGGGAGGAAAGAGGCCTGAGGTCAATACATCGTTTGAGATCCCTAATGAAATATATGCTGGGTACTGCACACCTACTGAGGAAACCAAGAATGAGCGCAAAGTGTGCATTCAGAAGATAGAGAGGAGATGGGCTAGAGAGTGGAGGGAGTACACATATGTCACTCCCAAGTGTATGAAGAAATTCGCACTCAATCCTCCATGCCCAAGACCTCCTTTGGCACCTGGCCAAATAGCTGATCCCACCAGCCTCAAGCGCGGTGAGGACTATCCTGACGAATGGGCCAAGTGCCGAGCCAAGTTGGCTAAGCAAGCCAAAGAAGCAGTGAGGAAATTCAATGAAGACTCTGCTGCTGCTGCTGCCACTACTGAGGCCTTTGCCGGCAAGCCAAAGAAGGCTATGTCAAAGAAGCCTGCGCGTAAGCCAAGTGCTTCACCAACAATGCCCTCAAGGCCAAGTTCCTCAGCAATGCCCTCATGGCTAGAATCCTCAAAGCCCTCACGTGAAAGTGCATTATATCGACTAGAGGGGGGGTGAATAGGTGGTTTTTATGAAATTCTTCACTAAGGAATTTGCCAGTGAGGAAATTCCTTAGCGAAGAACTACTAGCAGCGGAATAAGTACTCAAAGGTAAACATAACAGAATACAAGCATAGTCATCATGATGAAATGAAGACAGGCATAGAGTACAGGAAGCGTAATCATAGGATAACACAGGATGAAGACAAACAGACTGAAGAAATTGAATTGAGGAAATTGAGAAAGTCTTCAGTCAAAGTCTTCAAACACAGATATGAACAAACATACAACACACTTATGAGGAAATAAAAGAGTTGAGGAAATAGAACCAGTAAGCTCGATGAAGACAATGATTTGGTAGACCAGTTCCAACTGCTGTCTCAGTTGTACGTCTGGTTGGAGCGGCTGAGTATTTAAACTCGAGGACACACACTCCCAGAGACCCAGTCAAGGACACTTACTCCAAGACACCCAGTCCTCACCGTATTCTCCTTGAACTAAGGTCACACAGACCTCGTCCAATCACTCGTGGTAAGTCTTCAGGCGACTTCCAAACCTTCACAAACTTGGTCACTTGGCGATCCACAATTCCTCTTGGATGCTCTAGACCATGATGCCTAACCTTCTGGAAGAAGCATAGTCTTCAAAGGTAACAAGCGTCGGATCCACTCAGGATCAATCTCTTTAGTGATGGTCAATTACTTGGGGTTTTTAGGTGTTTGGGTTTTGTGTTTTTGGTTTTTCCTCACTTGATAATTTTCGCTCAAAGTCCTCGGAGGATGGGTTGCTCTCAAATGACAAGTGTCAGTTTCTTTCGGAGCAGCCAACCATCTAGTGGTTGTAGGGGGCGGCTATTTATAGCCTAGGGAGCAGCCCGACATGATAAGACATATATGCCCTTCAATGATATGACCGTTAGGTGGATAGATATTTTGGGACAGCTGGCGCATAGCACAGCAACAGTTGGAATTTTGAGTAGTAAAATCCTCAGGGCTATCATGTTCCTCACTGTGTAGGCAATCCGCACTGGCGAATTCCTAACTCCTCAGTCAGGACAAATTCCTCAGAGACCAGAAGAACTTCGTCTCTGTCACTGAAGAAATTGACTGAACTGTATGAGATTTCCAATGGCTTCACTCGAAGGGATTGGTAGGTGTAGGATTTTGAGTTGAGCATCACATGGAATTTTTTCCTTAGTATTTCTTCGACCCCCTTTAACAGTACGGTGTTTCCTATGACTCAAGAAAGAGAAAATGAAACTACGAAAACAAAAGTCTTCTCGCTTCATGTTCCTCGAAAGAATACAAAGTCTTCAAGGTCACACCAATTTCTTCACTTTCAAAGTCTTCATGAAAGTCTCAAGAAATACCAAAATCTTCAGTCGAAGATGTTCATTTTTAGGGGTTGACTTTTCCTGTAAATATCAAACTCCTCATAGACTTATAGACCTGTGTACACTCACAAACGCATTAGTCCCTTAACCTATAAGTCTTCCATACACCAAAATCACTAAGGGGCACTAGATGCACTTACAATCTCCCCCTTTTTGGTGATTGATGACAATATAGGTTAAGTTTTCAACGGGGATAAACATATGAAGTGTAAATACTGAAATTGAGGAATTTGATTGCAAGATATAGAAGAACTCCCCCTAAAGATGTGCATAGTGAGGAATTTGCTTTTGAAGGAATGCACAGTTGAAGAGTTGAATCATGGAGATCTCCCCCTATATCTTGTAATTCATACACGCATTTAACATATAATATGAAGAATTTGAAATGCATGATGAAATATGAAGAATTTGAAATGCATGATGAAATATGGTGCCTGATGAAATTTAGCATGCGTGCAATAATATTTAACGAGGAATAAGCATGCAGAATAGTGCGTCAAGAGTATCAGAGCACAGTGCATCAAAAGTATCAGAGCACCATCGGGTTTAAGATTACAACTCGACCCAATAAAGTTTCAAAAGAACGAGAGTTGTAACTTAGCAAAAAAACGCCCATCTAGTAGACCCGCTTGAAGACTAACTCATATTTCTCCCCCTTTGTCATCGAATGACCAAAAGGATCGAAAATGAGGACTAACGCCCCTGAATATAATCATGTTGATGAAGGAGCGCCAGCGTTGTTGGGGTCGTTGGTTGATGTAGGGTCTGCCGCAGTGTCATCCAAATCTTCATGTTCATCGGTGTCGCGCGATGAAGAATATGAGCTGGCCACCAGAGAAGGAACCTTGACTTTCTTGACTTTCTTCGGTGGAGGTGCAGACCAGTCAAAATCTTCATTAAGACCCATGTTCTTCAGATCTTCTTCACCATACAAATGTGACAGGATTGCCCAGGTGCGACCGAAGACTTGATGGAGGTAGTAGTGGTTTTTCTTCACTGCATTGTGTGTGGCAGTCATGTTGTGAAGAAGTGAACCAAACTGACACTTAACCCATTTGTAATTTCGATCCACCTTCTGGTGAAGACTAAGCAGAAGTTCACAGTCAGTCATCACGCGCGGAGCAGTGGCTTGAGGAGTGGACTTGGGTGCATTGGCAGAGTCATGTGTGGCAGAGTCATCATTGGTGGAATAAGATGCAGCTTTGCGAAACTGACCATCCAATGGACGAATGCCTTCATCAATTACAGCTGGTGCCTTGCCCTTTCCATCAACTGAGGAATATGTCTGCTTGAGGACTTCAATTGGGGGCAAGTAGCTGAGATGATTCTGGAAATTAGCTTTGTAGTTGAGTGAAGACCTTGTCCTGAGGAATCTCATGATCCAAGGTGCATAAGGCTTCAGCTCAAACGGAGACGGTGCAACATTGGCCATAGTCCTCATGAAGAAATCATGATAATTGACAGGAATGCCATGAACGATGTTGAAAACCAGATTCTTCATGATGCCAACGATTTCCTCATCAGATGAGTCGTGGCCTTTGATAGGACTGATTGTCCTCGTAAGAATATGATAGACAGTTCTGGGCACGTACAGCAATTCCTTCACGAGGAATTTGGTTCATGGTGCCTGACCTGGTTTCAAAGGCTTCATCAGCACCTGCATGTAATGGTGTGTGAGCTCAGGTTCACTGTAGATATAGCGAGCTTCTTCAAGGGGAGGACTGAGTGGTAGAGCATGATGCAATTCAGAGGCTGGTGCAGTGTAGTGAGTGTTTTCAGACATCCAGTCTAGCACCCATGAATTGACATCTTCAACATCTCCGGTGATGTGCAGCATTGCATAGAATTGAAGAATCAGTTCTTCATTCCAATCGCAGATGTCCGAGCAAAAGTTGAGCAGCCCAGCATCGTGAAGAACACTGAGGACTGGTGCGAAGCACGGCAGAGATTTCATATCCACGTGAGGAATATGCTCATGATAGAAAATCTTCTCCTTGTTGAACAACACTGAGGAATAGAAATTGGCTTGACTAGCAGTCCAGAAACGCCTCTTCCTAATGAGAGCAGAGTCATATGGGTTGTAATCTTCGAAGAATACGTGCTCGCCGAAGAAATCATCAGCCTTGAACTTTTGCTTGCGTGAGAATGGATCCTTTGGCTTTGGCAGAGGAGTGTCTGTGAGTTGCATCACGGCCTCAGGAATCTCAATCGCAGGTTCTTCAGGCTGAGGAATTTCTGGTTCCTCCTCAGTGGCAGTCTGCGTAGTTGGTTGTTCAGCAGCAGCAGTTTCATCAGTGCTAGTGGCTGGAATTTCCTCATGGACAGATGCAGTGGGATGAGTTTCTTCAGAGCCCATGTGAACAGTTTGTGTGGGGGACTGAGGAATTTCCTGTAGAGGAGTGAACATTGGAGAGTTTGGATGCTGACTTTCCCAGAATTCATCACTGATTACGGGTGTGGAGCAGCCAATGTCCACATCATCATCTTCCATTTCTTCAACGCCAGCCTCTTCAGCTGTGAACTGAGGCACATGCGAGGAGATGATAGGTGTTGAAGGGATCGCATCCACTTCAATTTCTTCATCCAATGGTTCAGACGAAGCGACATAATGAGTTTCTTCATCAGATCCGCTGGGGATCACATATTCTTCATCAAAAGGAGCAAGGTCCTTTGATGGCCTGGTTGAGATGGGAACAGCATCAGTCGGATGTGCAAATGAACTTGTCATAGGCTTCATTTTCTTCGGAGCTGAAGAATCTGAAGCAGCTGATGCTTTCGTTTTCTTCACTGCAGCATGCTCTGCAGCCTTGGTCTTCTTCACATCTGATGTAGATGGAAGGATTGGAGGTGAAGTTGGTGCAGGAGCAGCTGAGGAATCTGGTTGATTTTCTTCAGGCACAACTGATGCAGTTGCCCTGAGTTCTTCAGTTTCTTCAGGCACACCACTAGTGGGTTCCCTGGCAATTTCTTCAGCGGCTGGAATGCAGTCATCAGCCCTGGAACTCACATTATCTTCAGCAGCCTGATTGTCATCAGCGGTGCTGGCATTTTCTTCGTAGGCTGAGCAGATGCTTCAGCCTGAAGAATTTCCTGTTGCGTTGGGGCTGCAACATTGGAAGTGAAGTTATCCGCAAGTTTCACAAAATGAACCTTGGCTCCAAGCCAATCAGCGCGATATGCTTCAAAGTCATCACTGAGTTTCTTAATCTTAATCTGAGTAGTGACAAGTTCTTCAGTTGTCATAGAGACAACGTTTTTCTTCAGATAGTGCCTTTTCTTGTACTGCGCTTTCTTGATCTGCCTGGCCTTCTCAAATTTCCACTTTTCTTCTTGAATGAAGTGGGTCAGCATGTGACTTTGGCCAGGAGTCAGCTTGAAGTCAGGCAAGGGAGTGTTGGGGTCCTTGTGCCAATCATCAATGTAGTCGAGGATCAGCTTGGGATCCAAAAGCAGTGGCACCTCTGATCCTTTGGCTCTAGCGGCCCTGACTTGCCTGTCTCTGATGATTTCTGCAAGTTCATCATCATCAGCTTCATCTTCATCAGACAGCACTTGGAAAGCGACTTGCTTCTTTTGAGAACTTGGGCGTGGACCTCGTCCAGAAGTGGCCTTTGTCTTCAGTAGTGAGGGGCCAGCTGAGGAACTTGGTGCAGCTGAGGAACTAGCTGAGACACCTGAGGCAATGGAGATGCCGGCAGTCCTTTGGCACGAGGCAAGATGCACAGGTGCTGAGGATTTAGGTGGAACAACTGAAGGCTTTGGCGGAGGAGCTGAGGACTTTGGAGGAACAGGAGCAGCATGAGGAATTTGCCATGAGGGCTTTGAGGATTCTGGCCGTGAGGGCATTGATGAGGAACTTGGCCTTGAGGGCATTGTTGGTGAATCACTTGGCTTGCGTGCAGACTTCTTTGACATAGCCTTCTTTGGCTTGACAGCAGAGGCCTCAGCAGAGGCAGCAGCAGCAACAGAGTCTTCATTGAATTTCCTCACTGCTTCTCTGGCTTGCTTAGCCAGCTTGGCTTGGCACTTGGCCCATTCATTAGGATAGTCCTCACCGCGCTTGAGGCTGGTGGGATCTGCTATTTGGCCAGGTGCCAGTGGTGCTCTTCATGTACTTAGGAGTGACATATCTGTACTCCCTCCATTCTCTTGCCCATCTCCTCTCTATCTTCTGAATGCGTACTTTGCGCTCATTCTTGGTTTCCTCAGTAGGTGTGTAGTACCCAGCATATATGTCATTAGGGATTTCAAACGCTGTATTTACCTCAGGCCTCTTTCCTCCCTTCTGTGGCCTTTTACCATCCGCCATTTTCTTCAGTTGAGGAATTTGAACAATTGAATTCTCTGAAGAAGTATGCAACTTTTCTTCGAGGAACGCTACAAATGAGTTAAGTTGATGAGAACCTAGTGATTCAGCAGCTGACATGTGTACCTGTGAACAGAGTATAGTTGCGAGGAATTTGGAGAGGTCATATGCGTTCTTAGAAGGTTTTCAAAATGAACATGTTTGAGGAATTTGACCAGATGAGTCTTGAAGATTTTCACTAAGCGTTCTTTGTCTTAGGTTCCAGAGTTGTATAGATCAAAGATCCACACAATTGAGGAATCTTGAAGAAAAATGATGCTTAGAGAAACGAATCAAGAACGGATGAGTTGTGAGGTGTTCAGTGTGTGAATATATGAAGAAAAACACTTTTGAATATTTTGTAGATAATCATTAGAATCAACGAGGGCAGTAAAAGTAACTTTTAATTACCCTGGATGAAGAACACGACGAACTGGAGTGAGGAAATGTGAAGTTCGTCTGTGCAGATCTTCCACGCCCTAACTTGGCGGAGGAAGACGGCTACAGCGGCGGCGGAGTGAAGATGTCCGCGGTCGGCGTGAGTACATCGGCGACGAGGTCGAGGCAGTGAAGCTCTTCCTCACCGGTGGCGATGAAGTAGCGGTGGCGCTAGGGTTTGAGAAGCTCGAGCTGGAGAGAGAGGTCGAGCGGAGTAAAAGAAGTGAGGAAGGGAAGGAGGGGTATTTATAGCCATAGTGAAAAACTGCTCGCCCAAAGAGATTGGACGAACGTGCCCCTGACCCTTCTCATTCGCATGACATGTGTCACCCATGTAGTGAGAGGTGGAGATCGTGTTAGATCGTGGGTGAGTGGATAAGTGTATCGAGGGATGCGGAACGGTTTGAGCAGCAAGACCGAAAATTTCGATAAGATAGGTTTTAAAGTTCCGTTCGCAATTTCTTCAGCTGACAAGGACATAGTGAAGATTTTGAACGAGTTTCAAATAGAACGCACATGAAGAATTTGTGAACAGATTGGGTTGAGTATAGCATAGAGGGGAAGGGTCCGATCACATTCACTTAGCAGAAAACCAACTTGAAGAAATAGCAATAAGTGAATGCTGTAGAGGACATAAACTCGTATATATATATATATATATATATATATATATATATAGCCAATGAAGAAAAACGACGGAACCAGTGAAGACTATGCAAAGTTGAAGAATATGAATAATTTGAGGAATTTCAACTTTTGGTGGTGGCGTGACCCACCGTATAAGAATGATGATTTCAGACACCGCGTACAATTATCATAGGGTTCTGAGAATCAAATTCTTCATTAATTTCTTCACACTAAGAGTGTTATTCTTCATTGATTGAAGTAAAACGTTTCTTCATGTGTTGCACATCTAAGTCATCAATTTTGCATAAGTGTTAGGATGAGTGTCCTTTTCAAAGAACATTCGAAGATTCTAGGATATTTAGCTCACACCGCAACTTGCTAAATCTCTTCTCATCCAAGGGCTTTGTGAAGATATCGGCTAGCTGTTCTTCAGTCTTCACATGCTCAATAGAAATGTCGCCCTTCAACACATGATCACGAAGAAAATGATGACGAATCTGAATGTGCTTTGTCTTTGAGTGCTGAACTGGGTTGTGAGCAATCTTGATGGCACTCTCATTGTCACAGAAGATAGGTACATTCTTCATGTTGATGCCGTAGTCCTTGAGAGTTTGCTTCATCCATAGCAATTGGGCACAGCAAGAACCAGCGGCAATTGAGGGAGTCCTGGATTAGGGGGTGTTCAGATAGCCGAACTGTACCTTCAGCCGGACTCCTGGACTATGAAGATACAAGATTGAAGACTTCGTCCCGTGTCTGGAAGGGACTTTCCTTGGCGTGGAAGGCAAGCTTGGCGATATGGATATTCAGATCTCCTACCATTGTAGCCGACTCTATGTAACCCTAACCCTATCCGGTGTCTATATAAACTGGAGGGTTTTAGTCCGTAGGACGACATACACATCAACAATCATACCATAGGCTAGCTTCTAGGGTTTAGCCTCTCTGATCTCGTGGTAGATCTACTCTTATACTACCCATATCATCAATATTAATCAAGCAGGACGTAGGGTTTTACCTCCATCGAGAGGGCCCGAACCTGGGTAAAACTTCGTGTCCCTTGCCTCCTGTTACCATCCGGCCTAGACGCACAGTTCGGGACCCCCTACCCGAGATCCGCCGGTTTTGACACCGACATTGGTGCTTTCATTGAGAGTTCCTCTGTGACGTCGCCGTCAGGACCGATGGCTCCTACGATCATCAATGGCGATGCAGTCCAGGGTGAGACCTTCGTCCCCGGACAGATCTTCTTCTTTGGCGGCTTCGCACTGCGGGCCAATTCACTTGGCCATCTAGAGCAGATCGAAAGCTACGCCCCTGGCCGTCAGGTCAGATTTGGAAGTTTAAACTACACGGCTGACATCTGCGGGGACTTGATCCTTGACGGATTCGAACCACTGCCGAGCGCGCCGCACTATCACGACAAGCATGATCCAGCTCTGCCGCCGAACAGTGCCCTAGAGGCCGCACTCGCATCGGCTCCGACCCTTAGTTTGGAGCCGACCACGCCGATCGAGGATGGGCGGTTGGACGCCACCTCGGGGGCTGCGATCCAAACGGTGATTGAGCCGAACACCAGCCCCGTACTCTGCGAGGCTCGTGACTCCAAGGAGCCGGACTCCTCTCCGGACTCCGAACCCTCCGCGCCCCTGCTAGTCGAATCCGATTGGGCGCCGATCATGGAGTTCACTGCCGCAGACATCTTTCAGCACTCGCCTTTCGGCGATATCCTGAAGTCACTGAAGTCTTTCTCTTTATTAGGAGAGCCCTGGCCGGACTACGGTCAGCAAGGTTGGGGTACGGATGATGAAGAAATTCAAAACCCACCCACCACCCACTTTGTAGCCACTGTCGACGACTTAACTGACATGCTCAACTTCGACTCTGAAGACATCGACGGTATGGACGCCGATGAAGGAGATGATGAGGAGCCAGCGCCTACTAGGACCTGGAAAGCCACCTCGTCATATGACATATACATGGTGGACACCCCAAACGAGGGAGAGGGCGATGGAACAATGGAGGATGACCCCTCCAAGAAACAGCCTAAGCGCTGACGTCAGCGGCGCCGCTCAAAATCCCGCCAGCACAAAAACGGCGATTCCAGCACGGGAGATAATAATACTCCGGAGAGTGCCGAAGAAAACCCCCTCCAGCAAGACTTAGCTTAGGAGGATGGAGAAACCAGCCCTCATGAGAGAGCGACAGACAGAGAGGTCGAGGACGATAGTTATATGCCTCCCTCCGAAGACGAGGCAAGCCTCGACGACGACGAATTCGTCGTGCCAGAGGATCCCATTGAGCAAAAGCGTTTCCAATGCAGGCTTATGGCCACGGCAAGAAGCCTCAAGAAAAAACAGCAACAGCTCCGAGCCGATCAAGATTTGCTGGTCGACAGATGGACCGAAGTCCTTGCGGCCGAAGAGCATAAACTCGAACGCCCCTCCAAGAGTTACCCAAAGCGCAGGTTGCTACCCCAATTAGAGGAGGAAGCACTTGATGCGGCCGAACGGCCACCTCGTGGCCGCGACAGAGAGGCCTCCCGGCCCTCCACTCAAGATGCACCCCGTACCAAGGCACGGGAATATGCGCCGGACTTACGAGACATATTGGAGGACAAGGCAAGGCAAACACGTTCGATCTACAGATCGCGTGGGCATCCCACGGATCGAGACGGTAAACGTCACGCTGGCCACGCATTCGGCAGGGCCGAACACAGTAGACAAAGCTCATCGCAGCTACGTCATGATATCGCCCAGTACAGAGGCGCCACACACCCACTGTGCTTTACAGACGAAATAATGGATCATCAAATCCCCGAGGGTTTCAAACTCGTAAATATCGAATCATATGATGGCACAACAGACCCTGCGGTATGGATCGAGGATTATCTCCTTCATATCCACATGGCCCGCGGCGACGATTTTCACGCCATCAAATACCTCCCACTCAAGCTTAAAGGACCAGCTCAGCATTGGCTCAACAGCTTGCCAACAGGATCAATCAGTTGTTGGGAGGACCTGGAAGCCGCATTCCTCGACAATTTCCAGGGCACTTATGTGCGACCCCTAGACGCCGATGACCTAAGTCACGTAATCCAGCAGCCAGAGGAATCGGCCAGACAATTTTGGACACGGTTCCTAACAAAGAAAAATCAAATAGTCGACTGTCCGGACGCTGAGGCCCTAGCAGCCTTCAAGCACAATATCCGTGATGAGTGGCTGGCCCGGCACCTCGGACAGGAAAGCCGAAATCTATGGCAGCACTCATGACACTCATGACCCGCTTTTGCGCGGGAGAAGATAGCTAGCTTGCTCGCAGCAACAACATGACCAAGAACCCTGGTAGTTCGGACACCAGGGACATTAGTGGCAGGTCGCGTCGCAACAAGCAGAAGCGCCGCATTAACGGCGACAATGCAGATGATACGGCAGTTAATGCCGGATTTAGAGGCTCTAAATTTGGTCAGCGGAAAAAGCCATTCAAAAGGAATCCTAGGGGCCCGTCCAGTTTGGACAGAATACTCGGCCGCTTATGCCAGATACATGGCACCCCCGAAAAGCCGGCCAATCACACCAACAGGGATTGTTTGGTGTTCAAGCAGGCAGGCAAGTTAACTGCCGAAAATGAGGACAAGGGGCTGTATAGTGATGATGACGAGGAGCCCCAGCCGCCGAACAACAGTGGACAGAAGGGTTTTCCCCCACAAGTGCGGACAGTGAACATGATCTACGCAACCCACATCCCCAAGAGGGAGCGGAAGCGCGCGTTAAGGGACGTATACGCGATAGAACCGGTCGCCCCAAAGTTCAACCCATGGTCCTCCTCCCCGATCACCTTTGATCGAAGTGACCACCCCACTAGCACCCGTCACGGCGGATTCGCCGCATTGGTTCTAGACCCAATTATTGACGGATTTCATCTCACTAGAGTCCTTATGGACGGCGGCAGCAGCCTGAACCTGCTTTACCAGGATACAACGTGGAAAATGGGCATAGATCCCTCGATGATTAAGCCCACCAAAACGACCTTTAAAGGCGTAATACCAGGTGTAGAGGCCAACTGCACAGGCTCAGTCACACTTGAAGTGGTCTTCGGATCTCCGGATAATTTCCGAAGCGAGGAGTTAATCTTCGACATAGTCCCGTTTCGCAGTGGCTATCACGCACTGCTCGGGCGAACCGCATTCGCCAAATTCAATGCGGTACCACACTACGCATACCTTAAGCTCAAGATGCCAGGCCCTCGTGGAGTAATTACGGCCAATGGAAACACCGAACACTCCCTCCAAACGGAGGAGCACATGGCGGCCCTTGCAGTAGAAGTACAAAGCAGCCTCTCTAGGCAGTTCTCCAGTCCGGCCATTAAATGTCCGGACACCGTCAAGCGCGCCCGGAGTAACCTACAACAAGACCGCCCGGCACGTTCCGAGCAGGCGTAGCAATGCGGCCCCAACCCCAACCCTCGCAAAAGGCGACGCCAGTACTTCACGTCCATAACTACGCTCTGGAAATACCATGGGCATAGGGGGAGGGGCACCATCACGGCACACCCAAAACACGGCTTAAACCGCACCAGGGGCTGCCGATTTTTTACTTTTCTCTTACTTCCAGGACTCTACTCTTCGGAAGGCTTGTTCGGCAGTTCAATTGCCGCACAAACGATGCAAGGACCAGGGAAGCAGACAAGCCATGCCGCATTACGGAAATCCCAAGTGGTCTCTATCACGAGCAGTATACCTGTTTCGCATACTATTCCGCAGCTTGCCCCTGGAGCAGACATGTTAAATAGTCCAACTTTTCGTTTATCGCATTACTCGTATCGTTCTGCTTTGATCGCAGCTATTTTAGTAAACAATGCATAGCTTTTGCCTATTTTTGCATTACCTTTATATATATATATGTTCCTTAACGACATGTTGCACCCGTACACTCTGGTACGGCCAAAATACGCCAGGGGCTTCAGTACCCCTCAACATGGTGTGAGAAGTCCGGACACTTTAACAAGTGCGGCACCCCGAACTTATAGCATTATATGCATCGGCTCCGAATCATGTCTTGGGTCAATAGTTGGGTTTGCCCGGCTCCTATGTTTTGGTGCCTTACGTTCCGCTATATCGGCTAAGGTAGCACTAGGAGAACCACTGCGATTGTGCCCCGGTTGAGCTGGGTTGAGCACCTGAGTGGAGAAAGCTAAAACTGACCATCATGATGAGGCGAGAGCTGGTCGCTGTTCGAGAGGTCTTTTCGAGTCCTTAAAGACTTATGCCGCTTAGGGCGAGGAGTCAGCTCTGTCCGGCCAAGGCGTGGATAGCGCCCCGAACTCGGTCTTCCGAATACTAAGGGCTTCGCCGAAATTTAAAATTATAGAATTCTATGGCTAAGTGCGAGTGTTCACGCATTATAGTCCGATTGCCTTGTTCGTTGGGCTGAGCGCCTCCCTCGAAGGACCCAGATATGGGAAAAAGAGCGCCCAGGTTTATCCCCAAACATCCCAGCACTAGCGGCAACGGGGCAGAAGCCGACGACTCGCCATCTCTCAGTATTGATAAACAGCCGCACAGAAGGTAATATTTTAAATTCAAGCAGCATTGCTTAGTGCATATGAACAAGTTTTCAGCATAGAGGATAACACGAGCGGGTTTTACTCAAAAAATACATCCTTGGTACATTCATCCGCAACAAGGCGGGAACCCTTCAGAACATCCTTATAATAATTCTCGGGCTTGCGATGCTCTTTCCCCGGCAGTGGCCCGTCCTTCACAAGCTTCTCCGCATCCAGCTTGCCCCAGTGCACCTTAGCTAGGGCAAGGGCCCTACGGGCACCTTCAATGCAGACGAAGCGCTTGATGTCTTCAAGCCTGGGACAGGCCTCCACCAGCCACCGCACTAGCCCGAAATAGCTCCCAGGCAGAGCCTCTCCAGGCCACAGCCGAACTAGGAGGCCCTTCATGGCCTGTTCGGCTGCCTTGTGGAGCTCGACCAGTTGCTTCAGATGGTCGCTCAGGGGCACGGGGTGTCCGGCCTCAGCGTACTGAGACCAGAACACCTTCTCCGTCGAGCTGCCCTCCTCGGCTCGATAGAATGCAGCGGCATCGGATACACTCCGGGGAAGATCTGTGAACGCTCCTGGAGAGCTCCAGATTTGGGTAAGTAACAGGTAACTCATGTTTATGTGTTTGCTTTGCATAGAGAATGCCTTACCGGCCGCAATCTTCTTCACCTCATCCAACTCCTAGAGGGTCTTCTGGGATTCGGCCTTGGCAGATTTGGCATTTTCAATAACCACCGCAAGCTCGGACGCTTGCGTCTTCGAGTCACGCTCCAAACTCTCATGTTTTTCCATGAGAGCCTGAAGCTCTTGCCACACCTTGCCAACATCGGCCTCATACTTCGCCCGCTCGGTGCGCTCCGAGGCCGAATTCTTCTCGGCCTCGTCCAGCGCTTGCTTAAGGGTCGCCACCTCAGACGTGGCCCCTACAATAGCCACGATAATCCTGTCATTTTTCGCAATTGCACCTTTTTATATATATATTTTTTTTAACAAGGTATTTCTTACCTTCATTGTCCTCGAGCTGCTTCTTGGCACGCTCGAGCTCTTGCTCGGACCTTTCGAGGTCCTGCTTCAACATGTCCACTTCCGCAGTCAGTGCGGCGGACGCAAGCAGGGTAGCCTGCACATGCATATTGACTCATTTTTGTTAGACTCCTGTGAATTCTATTTGATCCACTATTCAGCTTTTCTTCCCGAACGCCAAACAGAGCATCAGGGGCTACTGTCTATGCGGTACTATTATTTACGCATTCTTTACTTACCTCAAAGCCTGTTAAAAGGCTTGTACAAGCTTCAGTTAGTCCTCTCTTGGCGGACTGAACCTTCTGGATCACCGCACTCATAATAGTGCGGTGCCCCTCGTCGATGGAGGCACCTTGGAGCGCCTCCAACATATTGTCCGGCGCCTCCGGTTGGACGGAGGTCATCGGCACGGCGGGCTTGCTCCTCTTGGAAGGAGGTCCCCCGCCGGACTCTGGAACCCTTGAAGATTCTGGAGTGGTGTCCGGCCTAGGGCCGGACTTGGAGCCCTGGGGGGTTTCATCCCCTTTACTCCTGGAGTCCGGGAGGTCGCCTTGCGGCGCCTCCAGGACCACCTCCTCCTGGATTGGAACTTGTTGGGACAACACTTCGGTGTCGTCTGTAGGGTGGGGGGAGGAAGCCGTCAGAAGTGAGTTCACGTCCGACGAGTCCAGTGAGCCGCTCGACGACGCGTCAAGCCGGTCTTTGGGTGGGCTGCATAAACACATTCGACATAAGGGAAAGTTGTGCAATAAACGAATACCATGAATTACTTTGGTATCCGGATACTTACGATTTCGCCAGGGGCTTGGCCCTAGGCACCCACTCCTCTCTGCCGTCGTCGGCGTCGGTGGAGCAGTCCGGAGAAAGGGTTTTCCCCTTCTTGGACCCTTCGGCCTCCCCAGTTGGGGCGGCCTTCCTTTTCTTCCCTTCCCCTGCTGGAGGGGGAGGGGTCTCTTCTTCCTCCTCCTCGTCTTCATGGGAGGAGTGCGCCTCGGATTCATCGGATGGTGAATCCGACACCTCCGGGCGTCGGGCACTCTTTCGAGTCCCCATGGCCTTCTTCTTGGCCCTCTTCTCCGGCACCACATAGGGTGCCGGAACCAGCAGCTTCGCCAGGTGAGTGTCCGCTGGGCCTTTGGGCAAAGGAGCCGGACAGTTGATCTGTCCGGACGTCACCTGCCAATCCTGTCAGAGGAAAGGGAGCTTAGATCCCGCATAGAATCAAACTATGTAAAACTGATACCCTGTAAAAGGAAAAAACAGCTTACCGCGAACGCGTGACGCTGCGCGCTGAATCCGCGATCCTCGGTAGCGGATGCAGGAGCCTCGGCGCCCTTGAAAAGCGTCCTCCAGGCATCTTCGTACGTCGTGTCGAAGAGCCTGTTTAGAGTTTGATGTTGCGCCGGGTCGAACTCCCACAGATTGAAGGCCCGTCGTTGACACGGGAGGATCAGGCGGATGAGCATAACCTGGACTATGTTGACAAGTTTGAGATTCTTGTTCACCAAGGTTTGGATGCATGTTTGGAGTCTGGTCAGCTCTCCTTTTTTACCCCACGACAGGCCGGTCTCCTTCCAGGAGGTGAGCCACATAGGGGGTCCGGACTGAAACTCGGGGGCTGCGACCCATTCGGGGTTGCACGGCTTGGTGATGTAAAACCACCCCGATTGCCACCCCTTCAGGGTCTCCACAAAGGAGCCCTCGAGCCACAGGACATTGGCCATCTTGCCAACCATGGCACCGCCGCACTCCGCCTGGCTGCCACGCACCACCTTTCGCTTGACGTTGAAAGTCTTAAGCCATAGGCTGAAATGGGGGCGGATGCGGAGGAACACCTCGCACACGATGATGAACGCCGAGATGTTGAGGACGAAGTTCGGGGCCAGATCGTGGAAATCCAGGCCGTAGTAGAACATGAGCCCCAGGACAAATGGATGCAGAGGGAAGCCCAGTCCATGGAGGAAATGGGGGAGGAATACCACCCTTTCATGGGGCCCAGGAGTGGGGATGAGCTGCCCCTTTTCGGGAAGCCGGTGCATGATATCGCTAGCCAGATATCCGACCTTCCTCAGCTTTTTGATGTGTCCCTCCGTGAGGGAGGAGACCATCCACTTGCCTCCCACTCCGGACATGACTGGAGAAGGTTGAGGTGGTAGTGCGGACTTGGGCGCTGGAGCTTGAGTGCGCAAGAATGGATAGGCAAAGGAGGAAGAAGGCGTGGGTGAAAAGGTGGATCCTTATCCCCTTATATGGGTGGATGCAACAACGCGTCCCCACCAGCCTGGTAAAACTCGCTTATCTCCAAGTGCCGTAATAAATGGCGCGGTTGGGTTACCCACGCCCGTATTGATGAGAATCCCGGGATAAGGGGACACGATCTCTGCTTTAACAAGACGTGCCAAGGAGACCGCCTTGCGTAACGCGCTAAGATGGGACAGTAAAACGGTTCGAATAAAAGCTTGGCCGTGGTGTGATGTCACACTATGGAATACGCCAGCAGATTAGATTTGTGTAAATACTATTCTCTCTATGGCAATATGTGGAAACTTATTTTGCAGAGCCGGACACTATCTTTGTGTTCAAAATCTTCTATGAAGTACTTGGAGGAGGAACCTGCCTTGCAATGCCGAAGACAATTTGTGCGCCGGACTCGTCGTCATTGAAGCCTGGTTCAGGGGCTACTGAGGGAGTCCTGGATTAGGGGGTGTTCGGATAGCCGAACTATACCTTCAGCCGAACTCTTGGACTATGAAGATACAAGATTGAAGACTTCGTCCCGTGTCCGGAAGGGACTTTCCTTGGCGTGGAAGGAAAGCTTGGCGATACGGATATTCAGATCTCCTACCATTGTAACCGACTCTATGTAACCCTAACCCTATCCGGTGTCTATATAAACCGGAGGGTTTTAGTCCGTAGGACGACATACACATCAGCAATCATACCATAGGCTAGCTTCTAGGGTTTAGCCTCTCTGATCTCGTGGTAGATCTACTCTTGTACTACCCATATCATCAATATTAATCAAGCAGGACATAGGGTTTTACCTCCATCGAGAGGGCCCGAACCTGCGTAAAACTTCGTGTCCCTTGCCTCCTGTTACCATCCGGCCTAGACGCACAGTTCGGGACCCCCTACCCGAGATCCACCGGTTTTGACACCGACAGCAATGTACTCAGCTTCAGCAGTAGATAGTGATACGTAGTTCTATTTCTTCGAGGACAAACAGACCAAAGATCGTCCGAGGAAATGACATGTACTAGATGTTGACTTGCGATCCACACGATCACCAGCATAGTCAGAGTCAGAATATCCAACAAGATCAAAAGCCGAGCCCTTGGGGTACCATAATCCAAGTGTTCGTGTGTGAGCTACATATCGAAGAATATGCTTCACAGCCTTATGGTGTGATTCCTTTGGTGCAGCTTGAAATCGGGCACACATGCAAACACTAAGCATTATATCTGGCATAGATGCACATAAGTATAATTGGGAACCTATCATGGAGTGGTATACCTTATGATCGAAGTCAATACCATTTTCATCAGTGCACAGATGGCCATTTGTGGGCATAGGAATTTTGACGCCTTTGCAATCTTGCATGCCGAATTTCCTCAGTACATCCTTGAGGTATTTCTCCTGAGATATGAATATGCCATTGTGTTGTTGACGAATTTGAAGACCTAAGAAGAATTTCAACTCTCCCATCCTAGACATTTGATATTCTTCACTCATCATATAGGCAAATTCATCACTATAACGTTGGTCAGTACAGCCAAAGATAATATCATCAACATATACTTGGCACACAAACAATTCACCATCATAAGATTTAGTGAAAAGAGTAGGGTCGAGTGAACCGGGTTTGAAGCCTTTCTTCATGAAGAGTTCCTTCAAAGTATCATACCAAGCCCGTGGGGCCTGCTTGAGGCCATAGAGGGCCTTGTTGAGTCTGAAGACTTTGTCAGGATTCTTTGGATCTTCCAAACCCAGGGGTTGAGCAACATATACTTCTTCCTCAAGCTTACCATTGAGGAATGCACTTTTCACATCCATTTGATATAGAGTGATATCATGATGGTTAGCATAAGCAAGTAATATGCGAATAGCCTCAAGTCTAGCAACATGTGCAAAAAGTTTCATCGAAATCAATTCCTTCAACCTGTGTGTAGCCTTGAGCTACAAGCCGTGCCTTATTCCTCACCACAAGGCCATTTTCATCTTGCTTGTTGCGGTAGATCCACTTTGTGCCGATGATATTGTGCTTGCGAGGATCTGGACGTTTGACCAGTTCCCAGACATTGTTGAGCTCGAACTGATGTAATTCTTCTTGCATGGCCTGAATCCACTCAGGCTCCAGAAATGCTTCATCTACCTTAGTGGGCTCTGTAATAGAGACAAAAGCATACTGCCCACAAAAGTTAGACAAATGTGAAGCTTTTGAGCGTGTGAGAGGACCTGGCGCTTTGATGTCATTGATGATCTTTTCAACTTGCACTTCTTTTGCAATGCGAGGATGAGCTGGTTGTCGTTGAAGAGTTTGATCAGCGTTTTCTTTAGCACCATTTTCTTCAGCATTTTCTTCAGGCGCAGTAGCTCGACGTTCTTCATGTTCTGGAATGAATTCTTCAGCAGGTTCTTCAGTAGGAATGACATCCTCAGTAGCCTTGAACTTGATAGTTTCCTCAGGTGCTGGTTCATCTATCACAGTAGGTAGGTGCTCTCTTTGCGAGCCATTAGTTTCATCGAACCGCACAACTACAGTTTCAACAACTTTGTGAAGAACATTGTTGAAGACTCTGTAGGTGTGCGAGTCCTTTCCGTAACCAAGCATAAAACCTTCATGTGCTTTCGGTGCAAATTTTGAGTTGTGATGAGGATCTCTAATCCAACATTTAGCACCGAAGACTTTGAAATAACTTACATTGGGTTTCTTATCAGTGAGGAGTTCATAGGCAGTCTTTTTGAAGAATTTGTGAAGATATACTCTGTTGATGATGTGGCACGTAGTATCAATTGCCTCAGTCCAGAAACGACGAGGCGTTTTGTATTCATCAAGCATAGTGCTAGCCATCTCAGCAAGAGTCCTGTTCTTGCGCTCCATGACACCATTCCGCTGAGGAGTGTAAGGAGCAGATAACTCATGGGTAATACCAAGTTCATCAAGATAGTCATCGAGACCAGAATTCTTGAACTCAGTGCCATTGTCACTTCTGATGTGCTTGATCTTCACACCAAAGTTGGTTGAAGCCCTCGAGGAAAATCGTTTGAAGACTTCCTGCACTTCATGTTTGTAAGTAACAAGGTGTACCCATGTATAGCGAGAATAATCATCAACAATAACAAAGCCATATTGAGATGCTTCATTTGAAATAGCAGAATAATGATTAGGACCAAAGAGATCCATGTGAAGCAATTCAAATGGGCGAGTGGTGGTCATGATAGTCTTTGCTAGATGCTTGGCCTTTGTCATCTTCCCAGCTTCACAGGCTCCGCATAGGTGATCCTTGAGGAATTTGACATTCTCGATGCCAATGACATGCTTCTTCTTCACAAGCGTGTGCAAATTCCTCATGCCTGCATGACCAAGTCGTCGATGCCAGAGCCAGCCTTCTGAAGCTTTTGCAAGTAAGCACACGGCTGGTTGTGGTCCTGTAGAGAAATCAACAATATACAGGTCTCCTCTCCTAAAGCCTTCGAAGACTTTGGAATTGTCAGCTTCCATAACCACAACACAACGGTACTTGCCAAAGACAACAATCATATCAAGATCACAAAGCATTGAGACAGCCATAAGGTTGTATCCTAAGGACTCAACAAGCATGACTTTGTCCATGTGTCGATCCTTTGTAATCGCAACCTTACCTAGACCCAATACCTGACTTTTGCCTTTGTCAGCAAAGATGATATGCTTCAGATGCGACGGAGATAATGGAGCATCCATCAATAGATTCTTGTCACCAGTCATGTGGTTTGTACATCCACTATCGAGGACCCACTCAGTGGCTTTGGGTGATCATCCTTTTGATGAATTAGTGCAGCTTACAAACTCATATACTTCATCAGTGAAGAATATGCCATCAATTCATCAGATCAATTTCATCAAGTAAAAGAACTAATAAAGCAATATGAGGACGTGAGAAATGAAAGTTCATTTCTTCATGGTTAGCCTGCGTCCTTTCAGGCATGCTCAGGTCGCCAGCAAATTCTTCAGACGATTATGTGCGTCTGGAGACCTGACCCTGCAGAAGATATTAGTTCTTTTTCTTCACCACCCACATCTGAAGGGGTGGCAAAGAGTTCATCATTCTGCGAGCTCCATACGAAAAGGATGGCATGGAAGCCAGTCCATTTCATCTCACATAAGAGGGGTTAGAGTAAGCATAAGAGTATGCAGAGAAATTCTTCGAGGACTTATGGACATAATGATGTGAAGAATAATGCACATATCCATAATCCTTAGATCTTCCCTGTGAAACAGACGAGTTAGCACGACAATGTTCATATGAGGACTCTGCTCCATATGAGGAATTTGGTCCATATGAAGAATTTGATCTGGGGTTCCTATTCTTCACAGGTGGCGTCATGATGACATTCACCTGAAGATGATCAAGACATCTTTTGGGAACCCAGATTTTCTTCATAGGGAGCCGTTCCTGCAGTTAGTGCCAATATATCTAGCAAATACTTCACCATTCTGATTTTTGAATAGCTTATAGTTGGAGTCAATTGACTCATCATCAGAATGAGGAGATTCACATGCAAATCCAAATAAGTTAGATGGATCAATTGGAGGTCCCTTTGCAGCAACCCATGTAGTTTTGGGGTACTGCTCAGGCTTCCAATATGTACCATCAGCATTGAGTTTCCTCTCAAAGGCGAAACCCTCTTTCCTAGGGTTCCTGTTGAGGATCTGCTTTTTAAGCACATCACAAAGAGCCTGATGCCCTTTGAGGCTTTTGTACATGCCTGTCGTGTACAATTCCTTCAGCCCTGCATTGTCAGTGATACTAGCAATGTCCTCAGATGAGGAATTAGTGATAGCAGAGGCATGTGAAGAATTTGAAACATTAGCAGCATTTGAACATTCAGGTGAAGAATTAGCAGATTCACGTTCAATGCACTTCAAGCATGGTGGAATAAATTCTTCCTGAGATGCGCTGATTTGTTGAGCAAGTAATGAATCGCGCTCCTTCTGAAGATCTTCATAACTCACTCTTAGCTTCTCAAGGTCTTGCTTTCTTTGAAGAAATTCATAAGAAAGCTTCTCATGATCCGATAAAAGAGTGTTATGATGACTTTGAAGATTGTCAAGCTTGGACTGAAGTCTCTGAAGATTTTCAGTCAAAGTTTCAGTGCGATCCATTTCTTCACCCAACATATCATCACTTTTGTCTAGCATGTTTTGAACCTTTTCTAAAGCCTTTTGTTGTTTAGTGGCAATATAAACAAGCTTTGTATAGCTAGGTTCAAAATCATCATCAGATTCATCATCACTAGACTCGGATGAGGAACATTCGGTTACCTTGGCACCTTTTGCCATGAGGCATGGTGCAGAAGATGATGGTTCAGGTTCGAAAGTCATCGTTTTGAGTGATTCCTTGAAATCCTCAAACCAGGGATCATGACAAGTTTGATGACCTTCATAGACGTCAGAGATTCGGTCCCAGATAAGCTTCGCATTGCAAAGATGCATAATGCGCCTGAATTCATCTCTGGATAGGCAGGAACAAATGATATCCTTCGCCATGATGTCAAGTTGAGTGTACTTGCGAATATCATCAGTGTCCGCCATCTTGCATAGATCGATAAGACCAATCTCAGTGACGGTCCATAGCTCGCTGTTCATTGCCATGAGGCGCTTCTTCATCATGGCCTTCTACTTGGGATAATCATGACCGTCAAATATGGGGCATGTCACTTTCTTCATACCTGCGGTCGACCTAACTAAAACTCCAGGCGGTTAAACCAAAATCACACAGAACAAGGGAGTACCTTGCTCTGTTACCAATTGAAAGTGCGTTATATCGACTAGAGGGGGGTGAATAGGCGATTTTTATGAAATTCTTCACTAAGGAATTTGTCGGTGAGGAAATTCCTTAGCGAAGAACTACTAGCAGCGGAATAAGTACTCAAAGGTAAACATAACAGAATACAAGCATAGTCATCATGATGAAATGAAGACAGGCACAGAGTATAGGAAGCGTAATCACAGGATAACACATGATGAAGACAAACAGACTGAAGAAATTGAACTGAGGAAATTGAGAAAGTCTTCAGTCAAAGTCTTCAAACACAGATATGAACAAACATACAGCACAGTTATGAGGAAATGAAAGAGTTGAGGAAATAGAACCAGTAAGCTCGGTGAAGACAATGATTTGGTAGACTAGTTCCAACTGCTGTCTCAGTTGTACGTCTGGTTGGAGTGGCTGAGTATTTAAACTCGAGGACACACAGTCCCAGACACCCAGTCAAGGACACTTAGTCCGAGACACCCAGTCCTTACCGTATTCTCCTTGAACTAAGGTCACACAGACCTCGTCCAATCACTCGTGGTAAGTCTTCAGGCGACTTCCAAACATTCACAAACTTGGTCACTCGGTGATCCGCAAGTCCTCTTGGAGGCTCTAGTCCATTGCCTCAGGTGTCTCAGCTAGTTCCTCAGCTGCACCAAGTTCCCCAGCTGGCCCCTCACTGCTGAAGACAAAGGCCACTGCTGGACGAGGTCCTCGCCCAAGTCCTCAAAAGAAACAAGTCGCTTTCCAAGTGTCGTCTGAAGAAGACGAAGCTGATGATGATGAACTTGCAGAAATCATCAGAGACAGGCAAGTCAGGGCCGCTAGAGCCAAAGGAATAGAGGTGCCAGTGCTTTTGGATCCCAAGTTGATCCTCGACTACATTGATGTTTGGCACAAGGACCCCAACACTCTCATGCCTGACTTCAAGCTGACTCCTGGCCAAAGTCACATGCTGACCCACTTCATTCAAGAAGAAAAGTGGAAATTTGAGAAGGCCAGGCAGATCAAGAAAGCGCAGTACAAGAAAGAGCGCTATCTAAAAAAACGTTGTCTCTATGACAACTGAAGAACTTGTCACTATTCAGACTCAGATCAAGAAACTCAGTGATGAATTTGACACATATCGTGCTGATTGGCTTGGAGCCAAGGTTCGTTTTGTGAAACTTGCGGATAACTTCACTTCCAATGTTGCAGCCCCAACACAACAGGAAATTCCTCAGGCTGAAGCATCTGCTCAGCCTACTGAAGAAAATGCCAGCACCGCTGATGACAATCAGGCTGCTGAAGAAAATGTGAGTTCCAGGGCTGATGACTGCATTCCAACCGCTGAAGAAATTGCCAGGGCACCCACTAGTGGTGCGCCTGAAGAAAATGAAGAACTCAGGGCAACTGCATCAGTTGTGCCCGAAGAAAATCAACCAGATTTCTCAGCTGCTCCTGCACCAACTTCAACTCCAATCCTTCCATCTGCATCAGATGTGAAGAAGACCAAGGCTGCAGAGCATGCTGCAGTGAAGAAAAGGAAAGCATCAGCTGCTTCAGATTCTTCAGCTCCGAAGAAAATGAAGCCTATGACAAGTTCATTTGCTAATCCGATTGATGCTGTTCCCATCTCAACCAGGCCATCAAAGGACCTTGTTCCTTTTGATGAAGACTATGTGATCCCCAGTGGATCTGATGAAGAAACTCCTTCTGCTGCTTCGTCTGAGACGTTGGATGAAGAAATTGAAGTGGATGCGATCCCTTAAACACCTATCATGTCCTCGCCCATGCCTCAGTTCACAGCTGAAGAGGCTGGCGTTGAAGAAATGGAAGATGAAGATATGGACGTTGGCTGCTGCACACCCGTAATCAGTGATGAATTCTGGGAAAGTCAGCATCCAAACTCTCCAATGTTCACACCGCTGCAGCAAATACCTCAGTCGCCTGCACCAACTGTTCAAATGGGCTCTGAAGAAACTCATCCCACTGCATCTGTCCATGAGGAAATTCCAGCCACTAGCGCTGAATAAACTGCTGCTGCTGAACAACCAACGATGCAGACTGCCACCGAGGAGGAACTAAAAATTCCTCAGCCTGAAGAACCTGTGATTGAGATTCCTGAGGTCGTGATGCAACTCACTGACACTCCTCTGCCAAAGCCAAAGGATCCATTCTCACGCAAGCAAAAGTTCAAGGCTGATAATTTCTTCGGCGAGCACGTATTCTTCGAAGATTACAACCCATATAACTCTGCTCGCATTAGGAAGAGGCGTTTCTGTACTGCTAGTCAAGCCAATTTCTATTCCTCAGTGCTGTTCAACAAGGAGAAAATCTTCTACCATGAGCATATTCCTCACGTGGATATGGAATCTCTGCCGTGCTTCGCACCAGTCCTCACTATTCTTCACGACGCTGGACTGCTAAACTTTCACTCTGACATCTGCGAGTGGAATGAAGAACTGATTCTTCAATTCTATGCAACGATGCACATCACCAGAGATGCTGAAGATGTGAATTCATGGGTGCTGGACTAGATGTCTGAAAACACTCACTACACTGCACCAGCCTCTGAATTGCTTCGTGCTCTACCACTCAGTCCTCCCCTTGAAGAAGCTCACTGCATCTATAGTGAACCTGAGCTCACACATCATTACATGCAGGTGCTGATGAAACCTTTGAAGCCAGGTCAAGCACCAAGAACCAAATTCCTCGTGAAGGAATTGCTGTACGTTCCCAGAACTGTCTATCGTATTCTTACGAGGACAATCAGTCCTATCAAAGGCCACGACTCATCTGATGAGGAAATTGTTGGCATCATGAAGAATCTGGTATTCAACATCGTTAATGGCATTCCTGTCAATTATCACGATTTCTTCATGAGGACTATGGCAAATGTTGCACTATCTCCGTTTGAGCTGAAGCCTTATGCACCTTGGATTATGAGATTCCTCAGGACAAGGTCTTCACTCAACTACAAAGCTGATTTCCAGAATCACCTCAGCTACTTGCCCCCAATTGAAGTCCTCAAGCAGACATATTCCTCAGTTGATGGAAAGGGCAAGGCACCAGCTGTAATAGATGAAGGCATTCGTCCATTGGATGGTCAGTTTCGCAAAGCTGCATCTTATTCCACCAATGATGACTCTGCCAATGCACCCAAGTCCACTCCTCAAGCCACTGCTCCCGCGTGATGACTGACCGTGAACTTCTGCTTAGTCTTCACCAGAAGGTGGATCGAAATCACAAATGGGTTAAGCGTCAGTTTGGTTCACTTCTTCACAACATGACTGCCACACACAATGCAGTGAAGAAAAACCATTACTACCTCCATCAAGTCTTCGGTCGCACCTGGGCAATCCTGTCACATCTGTATGGTGAAGAAGATCTGAAGAAAATGGGTCTCAATGAAGATTTTGACTGGTCTGCACCTCCACCGAAGAAATTCAAGAAGGTCTATGTTCCTTCTCTGGTGGCCAGCTCATATTCTTCATCGCGCGACACTGATGAAAATGAAGACTTGGACGACACTGCAGCAGGCCCTACTACAACAAACGACCCCAACAACGCTGGCGCTCCTTCATCAACTTGATATTCTTCAGGGGCGTTAGTCCTCATATTCGATCCTTTTGGTAATTTGATGACAAAGGGGGAGAATTTTGAGTTAGTCTTCAAGCGGTTCTTTCGATATGGGCGTTTTTTTGTTAAGTTACAACTCTCGTTCTTCTGAGACTTTATTGGATCAAGTTGTAAACATAAACCCTATGGTGCTTTGATCCTCTTGATACGTTTTTCTGCATGCTTATTCCTCGTTAATATTATTGCACGCATGCTGAATTACATCAGTGACCATATTTCATCATGCATTTCAAATTCTTAACTGTTATATGTCAAATGCATGTATGAATTACAAGATATAGGGGGAGATCTCCATGATTCAACTCTTCAAGTGTGCATTGCTTCAAAAGCAAATTCCTCACTATGCACATCTTCAGGGGGAGTTCTTCTATATCTTGCAATCAAATTCCTCAATATCAGTACTTACACTTCATATGTTTATCCCCGTTGAAAACTTAGCCTATATTGTCATCAATCACCAAAAAGGGGGAGATTGTAAGTGCATCTAGTGCCCCTTAGTGATTTTGGTGTATTGAAGACTTATAGGTTAAAGGATTAATGCGTTTGTGAGTGTACACAGGTCTATAAGTCTATGAGGAGTTTGATATTTACAGAGAAAGTCGACCCCTAAAAATGAAGTTCTTCGACTGAAGACTTTGGATCTCTGAAGACTTTGTGAAGACTTTGAAAGTGAAGAAATTGGTGTGACTGTGAAGACTTGGTATTCATTCGAGGAACATGAAGTGTGAAGACTTTTGTTTTTGTAGTTTCATTTTCTCTTTCTTGAGTCATAGGAAACACCGTACTATTAAAGGGGGTTGAGGAAATACTAAAGAAAAATTTCTATGTGATGCTCAACTCAAAATCCTACACCTACCAATCCCTTCGAGTGAAGCCATTGGAAATGTCATACAGTTCAGTCAATTTTTTCGGTGATAGAGACGAAGTTCTTCTGGTCTCTAAGGAATTTGTCCTGACTGAGGAGTTAGGAATTTGCCAGTGCGGATTTCCTACACAGTGAGGAACATGATAGCCCTAAGGATTTTGCTACTCAAAATTCCGACCGTTGCTGTGCTATGCGCCAACTCTCCCAAAATATCTATCCACCTAACAGTCATATCATTGAAGGGTATTTATGTCTTATCCAGTCGGGCTGCTCCCTAGGCTATAAATAGCCGCCCCCCTACAACCACTAGTTGGTTGGCTGCTCCGAGAGAAACTGACACTTGTCATTTGAGAGCAACCCATCCTCCGAGGACTTTGAGCGAAAATCATCAAGTGAGGAAAAACCCAAAACCCAAACACCTACAAACCCCCAAGTGATTGAGCATCACCGAAGAGATTGATCCTGCGTGGATCTGACGCTTGTTACCTTTGAAGACTGTGCTTCTTCCAGACGGTTAGGCGTCATGGTCTAGAGCATCCAAGAGGAATTGTGGATCGCCGAGTGACCAAGTTTGTGAAGGTTTGGAAGTCACCTGAAGACTTACCATGAGTGATTGGACGAGGTCTGTGTGACCTTAGTTCAAGGAGAATACGGTGATGACTGGGTGTCCTGAGCTGCGTGTTCAGGACTGGGTGTCCGGGACTGTGTGTCCTCGAGTTTAAATACTTAGCTGCTCCAACCAGACGTACAACTGAGACAGCAGTTGGAACTGGTCTACCAAATCATTGTCTTCACCAAGCTTACTGGTTCCATTTCCTCGACTCTTTCATTTCCTCATAATTGAGTTGTGTACTTGTTCATATCTGTGTTTGAAGACTTTGACTGAAGACTTTCTCAATTTCCCCAGTTCAATTTCTTCAGTCTGTTTGTCTTCATCCTGTGTTATCACGTGCTTACGCTTCATGTACTATGTGCCTGTCTTCATTTCATCATGATGACTATGCTTTTATTCTGTTATGTTTACTTTTGAGTACTTATTCCACTGCTAGTAGTTCTTCGCTAAGGAATTTCCTCACCGGCAAATTTCTCAGTGAAGAATTTCATAAAAATCACCTATTGACCCCCCCTCTAGTCGATATAATGCACTTTCAAATGATTATCTACAAAATCTTCAAAGGTGTTTTTCTTCATATCTTCACACACTAGAACACCTCTCATATCATTTGTTCTTGATTCATTTCTCTAAGCTGCGAATTTCTCTTCAAGATTCGTCAATTGTGCGGATTTCTGATATGTACAACTCTGGAACCTAGGACTAAGAACGCTTAGTGGAATTCTTCAAGACTTATCTGGTCAAATTCCTCAAACTTGTTCTTTATAAAACCTTCTGAGAACGCATATGACCTCTCCAAATTCCTCGCAACTATACTCTATTCACAGGTACTCATGTCAGCTGCTGAATCACCAGGTTCTCATCAACTTAACTCATTTGCAGCGTTCCTCGAAGAAAAGTTGCATACTTCTTCAGAGAATTCAATTGTTCAAATTCCTCAACTGAAGAAAATGGCTGACGGTAAGAAGCCACAGAAAGGAGGAAAGAGGGCTGAGGTCAACACAGCGTTTAAGATCCCTGATGATATATATGCTGGATACTGCACACCTCGTGAGGAAGACAAAAATCAGCGCAAGGTGCGCATTCAGAAGATAGAGAGGAGATGGGCTAGAGAGTGGAGAGAGTACAGATATGTCACTCCCAAATACATGAAGAAATTCACACTCAATCCTCCATGCCCAAGACCTCCATTGGCACTTGGCCAAATAGCTGATCCCACCAGCCTCAAGCGTGGTGAGGATTATCGTGATGAATGGGCCAAGCGCCAAGCCAAGTTGGCTAAACACGCCAAATAAGATGTGATGAAATTCAATGAAGGCTCTGCTGCTGCTACTGCTGAGGCCTCTGTCAAGCCTGAGAAGGCCATGTCAAAGAAGCCTGCGCACAAGCCAAGTGCTTCACCTTCAGTGGTTTCAAGGCCAAGTTCCTCAGCAATGCCCTCACGGCCAGAATCTTCAAAGCCCTCAAGGCCAACTTCTCATGTTGCTCCTGTTCCTCCCAAATCCTCAGGTCCTCACAAGTCCTCAGCTACTCCGACAAAGTCCTCTGCACCTGTGCATCTCGCCACATGTCAAAGGACCACATGCGTCTCAATTGCCTCAGGAGCTTCAGCTAGTTCCTCAGCTGCACCAAATTCTTCAACGGGACCCTCTCTACTGAAGACAAAGGCCACTGCTGGACGAGGTCCTCGCCCTAGTCCTCAGAAGAAGCGGGTCGCCTTCCAAGTGTCGTCTGAAGAAGACGAAGTTGATGATGATGAACTTGCTGAAATCATCAGAGATAGGCAAGTCAGGGCCGCTAGAGCCAAGGGAACAGATGTGCCACTACTTTTGGATCCAAAGTTGATCCTCGAATACATTGATGTTTGGCACAAGGACCCCAACACTCCCATGCCTGACTTCAAGCTGACTCCTAGCCAAAGTCACATGCTGACCCACTTCATACAAGAAGAAAAATGGAAATATGAGAAGGCCAGGCAGATCAAGAAAGCGCAATACAAGAAGGATTGCTATCTGAAGAAAAACGTTGTCTCTATGACAACTGAAGAACTTGTTGTTGTTCAAACTGAGATCAAGAAACTCAGTGATGAATTTGACGCATACTGCGCTGACTGGCTTGGAGCCAAGGTGTGCTTTGTGAAACTTGCGGATAACTTAACCTCAAATGTTACAGCCCCAACGCAACAAGAAGTTCCTCAGGCTGAAGCATCTGCTCAGCCGACTGAAGAACATGCCAGCACCGCTGATGAAAATCAGGCTGCTGAAGAAAATGTGAGTTCTAGGGCTGATGACTACATACCAGCCACTGAAGAAATTGCCAGGGCATCCACTAGTGGGGCGACTGAAGAATATGAAGAAATCAGGGCAACTGCATCAGTTGTGCCTGAAGAAAATCAACCAGATTCCTCTGCTCCTCCTGCGCCAACACCAACTCCGATCCTTCCATCTGCATCAGATGTGAAGAAAACCAAGGCTGCAGAGCATGCAACAGTGAAGAAAAGGAAAGCATCAACTACTTCAGATTCTTCAGCTCCGAAGAAGATGAAGCCTTTGACCAGCTCGTTTGAAAATCCCAATGATGCTATTCCTCTCTCTACCATGCCATCAAAGGACCTTGTTCCTTTTGATGAAGAATATGTGATCCCCAGCGGATCTGATGAAGAAACTCCTTCTGCTATTTCGTCAGAGCAGTTGGATGAAGAAATTGAAGTGGATGAGATCCCTTCAACACCTGTCATTTCCTCGCCTCTGCCTCAGTTCACTGCCGAAGAGGCTGGCGTTGAAGAAATGGAAGATGAAGATGTGGATGTTGGCTGCTCCACACCAGTGATGAGTGATGAATTCTGGGAAAGTCAACATCCAAACTCTCCAATGTTCACATCATTGCAGCAAATACCTCAGTCCCCTACACAAACTGTTCAAATGGACTCTAAAGAAACTCACCACACTTCATTTGTACATGAAGAAATTCCAGCCACTAGTGCTGAAGAAACTGCTGTTGCTGAACATCTGAAGACGCAGACTGCCACTAAAGAGGAACCAGAAATTCCTCAGCCTGAAGAACCTGTGATTGAGATTCTTGAGGTCGTGATGCAATTCACTGACACTCCTCTACCCAAGCCAAAGGATCCATTCTCCAGGAAGCAAAAATTCAAGGCTGATGATTTCTTCGGCGAGCACATATTCTTCACAGACTACAACCCTTATGACTCTGCTCGCATTAGGAAGAGGCGCTTCTGGACAGCCAGCCAAGCCAATTTCTATTCCTCAGTGTTGTTCAACAAAAACAAAATCTTCTACCATGAGCACATACCTCACGTGGATATGGAATCTCTACCATGATTCATTCCAGTCCTCGGTGTTCTTCACGACGCTGGACTGTTAAATTTCTGCTCTGACATCTGTGATTGGAATGAAGAACCGATTCTTCAATTTTATGCGACGCTGCACATCATAGGAGATTCTGAAGATGTCAATTCATGGGTGCTGGACTGGATGTCTGAGAACACTCACTACACAGCACCAGCTATTGAATTGCTTCGTGCCTTACCACCCAGTCCTCCCCATGAAGAAGCTCGTTGCATTTACAATGAACCTGAGCTTACAAATCACTACATGCAAGTTCTGATGAAACCTTTGAAGCTAGGTCAGGCCCCACGAACCAAATTCCTCGTGAAGGAATTACTATATGTGCCCAGAACCGTCTTTCGCATTCTAACGAGAACAATGAGTCCCATCAAAGGCCACGACTCATCTGATGAGGAAATTGTTGGCATCATGAAGAATCTGGTATTCAATATCGTTCATGGCATTCCTGTCAATTATCACGATTTCTTCATGAGGAATCTGGCAAATGTTGCACTTTCTCCGTTTGAGCTGAAGCCTTATGCACCTTGGATTATGAGATTCCTTAGGACAAGGTCTTCACTCAACTACAAAGCTGATTTTCAGAATCACCTCAGCTACTTGCCCCCGATTGAAGTCCTCAAGCGGACCTATTCCTCAGTTGATGAAAAGGGTAAGGCACCAGCTGTTATAGATGAAGGCATTCGTCCATTGGATGGACAGTTTCGCAAAGCTGCATCTTCCATCAATGATGACTCTGCCACACATGACTCTGCCAATGCACCCAAGTCTACTCCTCAAGCCACTGCTCCTCGTGTGATGACTGATCGTGAGCTTCTTCTTAGTCTTCACCAGAAGGTGGGTCGAAATCATAAATGGGTTAAGCATCAGTTTGGTTCATTTCTTCACAACATGACTGCTACGCACAATGCAGTGAAGAAAAACCATTACTACCTCCATGAAGTTTTCGGTCGCACCTGGGCCATTCTATCACATCTGTATGGTGAAGAAGATCTCAAGAAAATGGGTCTCAAGGAACATTTTGACTGGTCTGCACCTCCACCGAAGAAATTCAAGAAGGTCAAGGTTCCTTCTTTGGTGTCCAGCTCATATTCTTTATCACGCGATATTGACGAGTACGAAGACTTGGACGACACTGCGATAGGCCCTTCCACGACAAATGACCCCAACAACGCTGGCGCTCCTTCATCAACTTGATATTCTTCAGGGGCGTTAGTCCTTATATTCGATCCTTTTGGTCATTTGATGACAAAGGGGGAGAATTTTGAGTTAGTCTTCAAATGAGTCTTTCTATATGGGCGTTTTTTTGATAAGTTACAACTCTCGTTCTTTTGAGACTTTATTGGATCGAGTTGTAAACTTAAACCCGATGGTGCTCTGATACTTTTGATATGTTTTGCTGCATGCTTATTCCTCATATATGCTAATGCACGCATGCTGAATTACATCAGTCACCATATTTCATCATGCATTTCAAATTCTTCATTGTGATATGTCAAATGCGTGTATGAATTACAAGATATAGGGGGAGATCTCCATGATTCTACTCTTCAAGTGTGCAATGCTTCAAAAAGCAAATACCTCACCATGCACATATTCAGGGGGAGTTCTTCTATATCTTGCAATCAAATTCCTCAATATCAGTATTTACAATTCATATGTTTATTCCCGTTGAAAACTTAACCTATATTGTCATCAATCACCAAAAAGGGGGAGATTGTAAGTGCATCTAGTGCCCCTTAGTGATTTTTGTGTATTGAAGACTTATAGGTTAAGGGACTAATGCGTTTGTGAGTGCACACAGGTCTATAAGTCTATGAGGAGTTTGATATTTACAGAGAAAATCGACCCATAAAAATGAAGTTCTTCGACTGAAGACTTCCGATTTCTGAAGACTTTCTGAAGACTTTAAAATTGAAGAAATTGGTGTGACCTTGAAGACTTGTGTAAGTGCATCTAGTGCCCCTTAGTGATTTTGGTGTATTGAAGACTTATAGGTTAAGGGACAAATGCGTTTGTGAGTGTACACAGGTCTATAAGTCTATGAGGAGTTTGATATTTACAGGAAAAGTCGACCCCTAAAAATAAATATCTTTGACTGAAGATTTTGATATTTCTGAAGACTTTCATGAAGACTTTGAAAGTGAAGAAATTGGTGTGTCCGTGAAGACTTGATATTCATTCGAGGAACATGAAGCGTGAAGACTTTTGTTTTCGTAGTTTCATTTTCTCTTTCTTGAGTCATAGGAAACATCGTACTGTTAAAGGGGGTCGAGGAAATACTAAGGAAAAATTTCCATGTCATGCTCAACTCAAAATCCTACCCCTACCAATCCCTTCGAGTGAAGCCATTGGAAATCTCATACAGTTCAGTCAATTTCTTCAGTGACAGAGACGAAGTTCTTCTGGTCTCTGAGGAATTTTTCCTGACTGAGGAGTTAGGAATTCGCCAGTGCGGATTGCCTACACAGTGAGGACCATGATAGCCCTGAGGATTTTGGTACTCAAAATCCCGACCGTTGCTGTGCTATGCGCCAGCTGTCCCAAAATATCTACCCACCTAACGGTCATATCATTGAAGGGCATTTATATCTTATCATGTCCGGCTGCTCCCTAGGCTATAAATAGCCGCCCCCTACAACCACTAGCTGGTTGGTTGCTCCGAGAGAAACTGACACTTGTCATTTGAGAGCAACCCATCCTCTGAGGACTTTGAGCGAAAATCATCAAGTGAGGAAAAAACAAAAACCCAAAACCCAAACACCTACAAACCCCAAGTGATTGAGCATCACTGAAGAGATTGATCCTGCGTGGATCTGACGCTTGTTACCTTTGGAGACTGTGCTTCTTCCAGACGGTTAGGCGTCATGGTCTAGAGCATCCAAGAGGAATTGTGGATCGCCAAGTGACCAAGTTTGTGAAGGTTTGGAAGTCACCTGAAGACTTACCACGAGTGATTGGACGAGGTCTGTGTGACCTTAGTTCAAGGAGAATACAGTGAGGACTGGGTGTCCTGAGCTGCGTGTTCAGGACTGGGTGTCTGGGACTGTGTGTCCTCGAGTTTAAATACTCAGCCGCTCCAACCAGACGTATAACTGAGACAGCAGTTAGAACTGGTCTACCAAATCATTGTCTTCACCAAGCTTACTGGTTCTATTCCCTCAACTCTTTCATTTCCTCATAACTTTGTTGTGTGTTTGTTCATATCTGTGTTTGAATACTTTGAATGAAGACTTTCTCAATTTCCCCAGTTCAATTTCTTCAGTCTGTTTGTCTTCATCCTGTGTTATCACGTGCTTACGCTTCATGTACTATGTGCCTGTCTTCATTTCATCATGATGACTATGCTTGTATTCTGTTATGTTTACTTTTGAGTACTTATTCCGCTGCTAGTAGTTCTTCGCTAAGGAATTTCCTCACCGGCAAATTTCTCAGTGAAGAATTTCATAAAAATCGCCTATTCACCCCCCCTCTAGTCGATATAACGCACTTTCAATTGGTATCAGAGCAAGGTACTCCCTTGTTCTGTGTGATTTTGGTTTAACCGCCTGGAGTTTTAGTTATGTCAACCGCAGGTATGACGAAGGTGACATGCCACATCTTTGACGGTCATGAGTATCCCAAGTGGAAGGCCATGATGAAGAAACGCCTCATGGCGATGAACAACGAGTTGTGGACCGTCACTGAGATTGGCCTGACTGATCTGTGCAAGATGGCAGATGCTGATGACATTCGCAAATATACTCTTCTCAACCTCACGGCGAAGGATGTCATCTGCTCCAGTCTGTCACAAAATCAGTTCAGGAATATCATGCATCTGGATCATGCGAAGCTCATCTGGGACCGTCTCTCTGAGGTATATGAAGGTCATCGAACCTGTCATGATCCTTGGTTTGAGGACTTCAAGGAATCTCTCAAAACGATGACATTCGAACCAGAATCATCATCTTCTGCATCATGCGTTATGGCAAAAGATGCTAAGGTAACTGAATGCTACCTATACAATTTGGACCCAGCTATGTCAAACTTGCTTCCCTTGCTACTAAACAACAAAGAGCTTTGGAAAAAGCTCACTATATGCTAAACAACAGCGATGATATGTTGGGTGAAGAAATGGATCGCACTAAAGCCCTGACTGAAAATCTTCAGAGATTTCAGACTAGGTTTGACAATCTTCAAAGTCATCATAACACTCTCTTATCCGATCATGAGAAGCTTTCTTATGAATTTCTTCAAAGAAAGCAAGACCTTGAGAAGCTAAGACTGAGTTATGAAGATCTTCAGAAGGAGCACGATTCATTACTTGCTCAACAAATCAGCACTTCTCAGGAAGAATTTGTTCCTCCATGCTTGAAGTGCATTGAACGTGAATCTGCTAATTCTTCACCTAAATGTTCAAATGCTGCTAATGTTTCAAATTCTTCACATGCCTCTGCTATCACTAATTCCTCATCTGAGGACATTGCTAGTATCACTGACAATGCAGGGCTGAAGGAATTGTACACGACAAGCATGTACAAAAGCCTCAAAGGGCATCAGGCTCTTTGTGATGTGCTTAAAAAGCAGATCCTCAATAGGAACCCTAGGAAAGAGGGTATCGCCTTTGAGAGAAAACTCAATGCTGATGGTACATATTGGAAGCCTGAGCAGTACCCCAAAACTACATGGGTTGCTGCAAAGGGACCTCCAGTTGATCCATCTAACTTATCTGGATTTGCATGTGAATCTCCTCATTCTGATGATGAGCCAATTGACTCCAACTATAAACTGTTCAAAAATCAGAATGATGAAGTATTTGCTAGATATGTTGGCACTAACTGCAGGAACGGTCCCCCTATGAAGAAAATCTAGGTTCCCAAAAGATGCCTTGAAAATCTTCAGGTGAATGTCATCATGACACCACTAGTGAAGAATAGGAACCCTAGATCAAATTCTTCATATGGACCAAATTCTTCATATGGATCCAAGTCCTCATACGGACCAAACTCCTCACATGGACCAAATTCCTCATATGGATCAAAGTTCTCATATGAACATCATCGTGCTAACCCGTCTGTTTCGCAGGGAAGATCTAAGGATTATGGATATGTGCATTATTCTTCAAATCATTATGTCCATAAGTCCTCAAAGAATTTCTCTGCATACTCTTATGCTTACTCTAACCCCTTTTATGTGAAACGAAATGGACTGGCTTCTATGCCATCCTTCTCGTATGGAGCTCGCAGAATGATGAACTCTTTGCCACCCCTTCAGATGTGGGTGGTGAAGAAAAAGAACTAATCTCTTCTGCAGGGTCAGGTCTCCAGACGCACGTAATCGTCTGAAGAATTTGCTGGAGACCTGAGCATGCCTGATAGGACGCATGCTAATCATGAAGAAATGAACATTCATTTCTCACATCCTCATATTGCTTTATCAGTTCTTTTACTTGATGAAATTGATCTGATGAATTGATGTCATATTCTTCACTGATGAAGTATATGAGTTTGTAAGCTGCACTAATTCGTCTGCAGGATGATCAACCCAAAGCCACTGAGTGGGTCCTCGATAGTGGATGTACAAACCACATGACCGGTGACAAGAATCTATTGATGGATGCTCCATTATCTCCGTCGCATCTGAAGCATATCATCTTTGCTGACAAAGGCAAAAGTCAGGTATTGGGTCTAGGTAAGGTTGCGATTACCAAGGATCGACACATGGACAAAGTCATGCTTGTTGAGTCCTTAGGATACAACCTTATGTCTGTCTCAATGCTTTGTGATCTTGATATGGTTGTTGTCTTTGGCAAGTACCGTTGTGTTGTGGTTATGGAAGCTGACAATTCCAAAGTCTTTGAAGGCTTTAGGAGAGAAGACCTGTATATTGTTGACTTCTCTACAGGACCACAACCAGCCGTGTGTGTAAGTGCATCTAGTGCCACCCCTAGTTGGTTTTGGAGTATTGACGACAAACCTAGTTGAGGGACTAATGTGTTTGTGAGAATTGCAGGATAACACAGGTAGAAGTCCCTCATTGATTCGGTTTTCCTACCAGAGATGACCCCTAAAAATGTATGAAGACATTGAAGTCAAAGGTGGTATATGAAGATATTCACATTGAAGACTATGACATGAGAAGACACCATATGAAGCCTATGGAGCTCGAAGACTTAGATCTTTCGTAGTTCTTTTTCTTTTGTGTTGAGTCATAGGAACCACCGTACTGTTAAGTGGGGTCCAAGAGAACCAGTCAGAATGACTCAAGTGATGCCTAATCAAAACCTATGTCTTCGAGTGAAGACTATGAGAGCGAATCTTGTCCAGAGTCGGACAAGTCAGCTTTGCTTGTAGCCCAAGTAAAGTTGCCGTGTGAGTTTGAAATCTGACCGTTGGAACACGTGTCAGTTCCTTAGTTACCCAGGGTCATTTCGGACGAATCAGGTCGGGTTGCCAAGTGGCTATAAATAGCCCACCCCCTACAACCATAAACGGTTGGCTGCTCAGATTGAGAGTATGACTTTTGTCGTTTGAGAGCAACCCACCTTGAAGCCTTTGAGAGAGAATTCCTTGCGAGGATAAAGCCCTAACCACCCAGAGCCAAAGAGAATTGGGCATCACTTAAGTCTTCTTGTCTGTGTGATCTGAAGACTTATTACACTTGAGGACTGTGCATCCTCCAGCCGGTTAGGCGTCGCGTTCTGAGCATCCAAGAGACATTGTGGATTGCCGGTGAATGAAATCTGTGAAGGTTTGGGAGTCTACCTTGAAGACTTACCAGAGTGATTGGGCGAGGTCTGTGTGACCTTAGCTCAAGGGGAATACGGTGAGGACTGGGTCTCCTGAGTTGCGTGTTCAGGACTGGGTGTCCGGGACTGTGTGTCCTAAGGTTTAAATACCTAGCCGCCCTAACCAGACGTACAGTTGTCATAGCAACTGGAACTGGTCCAACAAATCATTGTCTTCAACGAGTCACTAGTTTCATCTTCCCTTCCCTTTACTTACTGTTACTCCTTGTGAAGTCATTGTGTGATTGCACTATCTTTTATCTTCATTGAGTGACTGCATTTTTGTTTGGCTTCACAATATCTTCCTACCTGGTCCTTACTACATTGCTGCTATTAGTCATTGTGCTTTCACTCTATTGAATACTTGACTATGGCTTGCCTAGTGTAGTCTACCTTCCGCTGCAGGGTAATAGGTTTATTTCTATCGTTTGTCTTCATAACTTCCACGTTTTGAAGACTTTCATAAAAATCGCCTATTCACCCCCTCTAGTCGATATAACGCACTTTCAATTGGTATCAGAGCAAGGTGCTCCCTTGTTCTGTGTGATTTGGTTTAACCACCTGGAGTTTTAGCTATGTCGACTGCAGGGATAATTAAAGTCTCCGCTGCGTGCCCCGTCTTTGATGGAACTGAATATCCCTACTGGAAGAATAAGATGCGCATGCATCTTGAAGCCATTGACGTCGACCTATGGTATGTCGTCGAGAACGGCATTCCCAAGGCTGGAGAAGGTGTCACTGCTGCTGATGTCAAGAAATTCGTTCAACTGGACTCTACTGCCAAGAATATCATCTGTGGTCATCTGACCAAAGGACAGTATGGCCGTGTAAGTGCTTTGAAGACATCCAAGCTGGTCTGGGACTGGCTCTCCAAGGTTAATGAAGGCATCTCAACCCAGAGTGATCAGAGAATCAGTGTCCTTCGCAACCTCTTCAACCGCTTCAAGAGAAATGACAATGAGAATGTCCAGCACACATTTGACCGACTCACTGACATCACAAATGAGCTTCAAGCCCTCGGCGCTACTGAGATCACCAAACATGAAGTCGTCAAGACACTACTGAGATCACTTGATAGTTCGTTTGACATCCTAGCCCTGATGATTCAAGAACGTCCTGATTTCAAGACACTCGATCCGTCTGACATACTTGAGAGGCTCAACACACATGAGTTTCAGCTTTCTGAGAAAAGAGATATCTACGGTCCAAACTATGGGCGAACTCGTGCCTTGAAGGCCAAAGCTGTTTCCTCATTTGAAGAAGAATGTGACAGCAGTTCTGATGATCCTGAAGACATTGGAAGGGAACTTGCTATGCTTGTCAAGAAGTTCCAAAAATTCACCAAGAAGAAAGGCTTCAGAAAGTCTTCCCGATCAAGCTCAAGGAATGATGAAGCCTCTGCTCATGACTACAAGAAGAAAACGTGTCACAAGTGCAAGAAACTTGGCCACTTCATCTCTGAGTGTCCACAGTGGGACAATGAGAACAAAAAGAAGAAGAAGAGCAAGGAATATGACTCTGACAATAAGAAGAAGAAGAAATACTCAAAGTCTTCTTCCAAGTCTTCCTCAAAGTCTTCATCACACAAGAAGAGTTCATCTAGAAAGGCACGTGCGTTTGTTGGCAAGGAAATGGATTCAGAGGAGGAGTCCACTTCTGAGGAGGCGGAGGTGGAGTCTGAGGAGGAGTCCAATTCAGGCGTCGCAAGTCTGGCTACAGCATACGTTGCCAAGTCCATCTTCAATACTGAAGACAATGACTTCGTCACCGACACCGATGCAAATGACAAGGACTACTCTGCTTCTACCTACTGCTTCATGGCACGCGGTGCCAAGGTAAACACACGCACTACTCACTATCAAACATCTAGTGACGATGACTCTGATTGTGATTCAAAACCCAGCTACAAAACACTTGCTAAAATTGCAACTGAACAACAGAAAGCTATGGAACATATTCAAAAACTGTTAGACAGAAGCGATGATCTGTTAGGTGCTGAAATGACTCGATCTGAATCCTTACTTGAAGACATAAAAAATCTTCATGTTAAGTATCAGGAACTTGAAAGTCGTCATGATACTCTCTCAACAACTCATGAAAAGCTTTCCTATGGTTATTTTCAAAGGAAGCAAGATCTTGAGAAATTGAGAGCGGCTCATGAAGATCTTCAAAAGGAAAACGAGTCACTTCGTGCCAAACAGATCAGTTCCGCTCAGGAAGGATTTGAACCACCATGTCTTAAATGCATTGAGCGTGATAATGCTACTTCTGTTGCTGAATGTTCTACTGCTACTACTGTTACAATATCTTCAACTGTTGATGTGGTAACTAACCCCTCTGCTGAGGATACCACTTCTATTGCTGATGAGAATGCTAGGTTGAATACATTGCTTGAAACAGGGATGTACAAAAGTCTTAGAGGGCATCAGACACTATGTGATGTCCTCAAAAAGAAGATTCTGAACCGAAACCCGAGGAAAGAGGGTGTTGGGTTCGTAAGGAAAATGAATGTTGATGGCTCTTACTGGAAACCTGAGCAGTACCCCAAAACCATGTGGGTTGCTGCAAAGGAACCTTCAACAGGTCCATCCAATCTATCTGGCTTCACTTGTGCTAACCCCATTATCATTGATGAATCCTTTGATGCAAACTATATACTGTTTAAGAATCAGAATGGTGAAGTGTTTGCCAGGTACATTGGTACTAACTGCAGGAATGGACCGCCTATGAAGAAGATCTGGGTTCCAAAAAGGTGTCTGGAGAATCTTCTTGTGAATGTCATCATGACACCTCACGTGAAGAAGACAAACCTTAGACCAAAGGCTTCATACGGTCCAAAGGCTTCATACAGACAGAGGACTCACCTGAGTCGCACTAACACAAATGTTTTGCAGGGAAACCATACTCAGGCATATGAATATGAGTGCGGTTCATCAAACCGCCATGTTCATAAGACCAAGAACTCTTCTGCTTATTCTTATGAGTACTATTGTCCGCCTGCAATACTGTTTGCTAGGGCTTCAAAGCCAAAGTTCTCAGATGCTGCACTTAGACTTATTGCTTCTAAGCCACCCTTGAAGATGTGGGTGGCTAAGAAAGCTTAACTCTCTTTTGCAGGGAAAGGTCTCCAGCAGAAAACCAAAATCATCTGACGCGATTGCTGGGGACCTTAAACATCTTGTAGGGCGCAAGATCAAATGCCCAAATGGTCTTACTATGTACTTCGTTCCTGAATCGCTTTCTACTCTCCCTATTAGTCCTAATCTGGATCTAAGCTTTCATAACCCACTGGTTCGTCAAATGTTTTTGCTTCACAATGCTCTTGGTGAAGCCTATCCCCCTAACTGCACTGTAGGGTACGACACCAGCGTGTTCAGAATGGATTATTGATAGTGGGTGTACAAATCACATGACTGGCAAAAGAAGCCTTCTTATGGACTCAACCTTACGTCCATCCGACAAGAGCCACATCACATTTGCTGACACTGGTAAAAGTAAGGTATTGGGTCTAGGTAGAGTTGCAATCTCAAGGGATCAACACATGGATAAAGTCATGCTTGTTGAATCCCTTGGCTTCAACTTAATGTCTGTCTCAATGCTTTGCGATTTGAACATGATCGTAATATTTGGAAAATATCGTTGCCTTGTACTAATGGAATCTGACAAGTCTCTAGTATTTGAAGGGTATCGAAAAGATGATTTGTACGTGGTAGATTTCTCAGCAAGACCACAACTTGCCGTATGTCTTCTAGCAAAAGCTTCAGAATGCTAGCTCTGGCATCGGAGGCTTGGGCATGCTGGCATGAGGAACCTCCACACCCTGGCAAAGAAGAAGCATGTCATAGGCATCAAGGGCGTCAAGTTCAAGAAAGATCACTTATGCGGTGCTTGTGAAGCAGGAAAGATGACGAGGGTCAAACATCCCTCAAAGACAATCATGACCACTACTCGACCCTTCAAACTGCTTCACATGGATCTTTTCGGTCCCACTCATTACTCAACTCTTACTACTACTACTTGCCTCTATGGATTCGTTATTGTTGATGATTATTCTAGATATACTTGGGTGCACATAATCCTTTACAAGACTGAAGTGCAGGATGTCTTCAGACGCTTCGCCAATCGAGCTATGAACAATTATGGTGCCAAGATAAAGCACATCAGAAGTGACAATGGCACTGAATTCAAGAACACTGGCCTTGATACATATCTTGATACCTTGGGCATCACACATGAATTCTCAACCCCGTATACACCACAGCAGAATGGCGTCGTCGAACGCAAGAACAGAACACTCATTGAGATGGCCAGAACGATGCTAGATGAATACAAGACCCCAAGAAAATTCTGGCCTGAAGCCATTGACACTGCATGCCATACAATCAATCGTGTTTATCTTCACAAGCTTCTGAACAAGACATCTTATGAGCTCCTTACTGGCAAGAAGCCAAATGTCAGTTACTTCGAAGTATTTGGCGCAAGGTGCCGGATCAAGGACCCACATCACACCTCAAAGTTTGCACCAAAAGCACATGAGGGTTTTATGCTTGGATATGGAAAGGATTCACACTCCTACAGAGTCTTCAATCTCTTTCATTACAAAGTGGTCGAAACAGTGGATGTTCGGTTCGATGAGACCAATGGTTCACAAAGAGAGCAACTGCCAAATGTGCTAGATGAAGTTCCATCCAGTGAATCAATCAAGCTATTGGGAACTGGAGAAATTATACCTTCTGAAGCTCATCCTGAAGAAGAACTCATCATCTCAGCACCTGATCAACATGAAGACAATGCTCAGCCTGAAGACATTCCTTCTAACAACGACAATGAACAGCAAGAGCAAAGTCTTTGCCCTGTACATCCTCGCGTTGCCAATGAAGTGCAGATTGAAAGAATAATTGATAGCATCAATGCACCCGGTCCACTCACTTGTTCAAGGGCAACTCAGCTAGCAAATTTCTGTGGGCACTTCGCATTCGCCTCAATAACAGAACCCAAGAAAGTTGAAGAAGCCTTCATGGAACCTGAATGGATTCAAGCTATGCAAGCAGAGCTTCAACAGTTTGAGCTGAATAATGTATGGGAACTAGTTAAGCGTCCTGATCCACGGAAGCACAATATAATAGGCACCAAATGGATATACCGCAACAAGCAAGATGAGCATGGTCAAGTTGTCAGAAACAAAGCTCGTCTCGTTGCTCAAGGATATACTCAAGTGGAAGGCATTGACTTCGATGAAACATTTGCTCCTGTGGCTAGACTTGAAGCCATACGCATACTGCTGGCCTATGCAAATCATCATAACATACTTCTATATCAAATGGATGTGAAGAGTGCTTTTCTCAATGGCAAGATTGAAGAAGTGTATTTTGCACAACCGCCTGGCTTTGAAGATCCAAAACATCCTGACATGGTATACAAGCTCAACAAGGCACTGTATGGCCTCAAACAAGCCCCTTGGGCCTGGTATGACACACTCAAATACTTCCTGAAGAGCAAAGGCTTCATACCTAGTTCCCTAGACCCCACTCTCTTCACGAAGACATATGATGGTGAACTGTCTGTGTGCCAAATATATGTGGATGACATTATCTTCGGCTGCACCAATCAGAAGTACAGTGAAGAGTTTGGATATATGATGCAAGAGCAATATCAGATGTCTATGATGGGAGAGCTGAAGTTCTTCCTCGGTCTTCAAATACGACAACAACGCAATGGCATCTTCATATCTCAAGAGAAGTATCTCAAAGATTGCCTGAAGAAGTTCGGTATGCAAGACTGCAAAGGCTTCACAACACCAATGCCAGCCAAACATCATCTGGGTCCCAACGACAATGGTAAAGAGTTCGATCAAAAGGTATACCGCTCCATGATTGGTTCTTTACTTTATCTATGTGCATCTAGGCCAGATATTATGCTTAGTGTTTGCATGTGTGCTCGATTTGAAGCGGCACCAAAGGAGTCGCATCACTTAGCTATGAAGCGAATTCTTCGATATTTGGGTCACACCCCAACTCTAGGATTATGGTATCTAAAGGGCTCAGAGTTTGATCTGGTTGGATTCTCGGATGCTGATTATGCTGGTGACAAAGTTGATCGCAAGTCTACATCAGGCACATGTCACTTTCTGGGACGATCACTTGTATGTTGGTCTTCAAAGAAGCAGAACTGTGTATCTCTCTCCACTGCTGAATCTGAATACATTGCTGCTGGATCTTGCTGCGCTCAGCTTCTGTTGATGAAGCAAACACTCAAGGACTATGGCATTCATCTGAAGCAAGTGCCACTTTACTACGACAATGAAAGCGCCATCAAGATCGCCAACAACCCAGTTCAGCACTCGAAGACAAAGCACATTGAAATTCGTCATCACTTTCTCAGAGATCATGTTGTGAAGGAAGATATTGATATCATACACGTCAACACTGAAGAGCAACTGGCAGATATCTTCACCAAGCCCTTGGATGAGAAGAGATTTTGCAAGTTACGGTGTGAGCTAAATATCCTAGAATCCTCAAATGTCCTGTGATCAGGCACACATCCTAACCCTTATGCATATTGATGACTTAGATGTGCAACACACGAAGTAAAGTATATCTTCAATCAATGAAGACATACATTCTAAGTGTGAATACATTAATATGGAATTTGACTTCGGAGCACCACGATAATTGTGCGCCATGTCTGGGTCTAATACTTCCTATACGGTGGGTAACGCCACCACCAAATGTTCTATTTGAAGTGTTTCACTCATGGCGTTACAATTGCTATGTCTTCACATTTGCTTTGGCTTCGATCTCAACATATCTTCATGATTATCTTCACTATGTTGATTATATAGATATATATATATATATATATATATTAGTGTTCTGTCCTCTACAGCATTCACTTATAGCTATGTCTTCTTATTGAAGCTTTTGAACTAAGTGAATGTGATCGGACCCTAACCTCTCCATGCTTTCTATCTCAAATTCTATCTCTCCAAATCATATGCATTCTATTGAAACTGTCGAATGTCTTCTCTGCGTCCTTGTCAGCAGAAGATACAGAGACAACCATTGAGTCCGTTTTCAATGCTCATTCCTCCACATGAAACCCGGAGAAGTAGGAACGACCACCCGACAATCCAGGCGTGCGTGGGACATGGAACAAACCCCAAAATTCCGCATAATGGCCATGTGTTCCTCAGATGCGAATCGCCAGGGGCACCTGTGTAATAGCGTAGTGCCGCCCATGTACCTATAAATACACACTTCACAGCGGTCATTATCTCTTCTTCCACTCTCGCACGAACCCTAGCGCCACCGCTAGCCCTCGACGACGCCGGTGACGAAGCGCTTCGCTGCCGCAACCTCTCTGACGCCGACCGCGGACATCGTCCTCTCCGCCGTCGCCGTAGGTGTCCTTCGTCGCCAAGTTAGGGCACGGAAGATCGAACTGCTCGGCCTCATCTTCCACTCCGTCTAGCAGTTCTTAGTGTGGTAAATAAAACTTCCTTTTTACAGAACCGTTGATCCTATGGATTTGTCACTTTCTACCACAAGCAGTTTCTATTCACACAACTTAGATCTCTCTCATACTGCATCTCATAACATGCCTAGTATATTCACTTATGCTTCACAAAGTAGTTAGATTCCTCACTTGTACTGATCTGTGGATTCGTACAAATCTGGAACCAACTCCTTATCTATGAGTGAATGTCTTCGCATGATGAGGTCAATGTCTTATAAACTGATTTATCTTCAAAATCTTCTGAGAATGCATATGACCTCTTCCCCTTCCCTCGCACCTTAATGCTGTCACAGGTACATGTCCGTGGGAGAATCCTTTGGTTCTCATAGTCTGCATTCATTTGTAGAATTCTTACAGCATCACATTAATTCTCCCGAAGCCAGTTCCTGTTGGTCCAGCAAGCGAAAACCTTTGAAGCCTTTGAACGTGTTGAAGCCTTTCAAGTTAAAGTTTATGGCTTCAGAGAAAGCAGCAAGGAAGGGTGGAAGAAAGCGTCGTGGTGAAACATCCAGAGATCTGCCAGATGAACTCTCAGAACTGTACAAGACAGATCCTGAAGAGGATTACAATCAGCGCAAGACCCGAATCCAATGGATTCGAAGATATTGAGCAGAACAATGGTTCAAATACCGATTTGTAACCCAGGAATATGCTGAGAAAAATGCCATCAAGAGACCGTGGGGAGACATCCTATACAAGAATCTTCTATTCAGGTCCAGAGATGAAGCCATTGAACAAGGCTTCTATCCCTGCATGGTCCGTGGGCCACAGCCTGCTGATGCACATCCATCGTCACTACTATGGTGTCGTGACGACAATCTGTTCAAGCGCAACTTCCAGTTTGCCCAGAACTCAGCGAAGCAGAACAAGAAGACTTTGGGGTTAGACTTCAACCCTGGTCCCTCGGCACCAAGGGCAGATGGCACACGACATGCAGAACCCAATGTCATCGGTCCTTTCTACAACCTTGAAGGCCTCATCACCCGCATCTTAGTTCAAGGGACTGCAGTGAATGAGCCTGCAGCTGACGCTGAATCAGATGAAGCGCCTGCAGCGTCGAAGACAAAGAAGCTGAAGAAGCCTAAAGCTTCAAAGCCCGCCGCTTCACCAAAAATCTCATGGGCGAAGCCACTGGCAACTGCACCTCCTGAAGACAGTGTGCAGTCCGAAGACTTATCTCGCATCTCCAAGCCCCAGAAGGTCAAAATGCCTCTGCCTCACACCGGCGAAGAGCTAACTGCTGCTGCCATTCTGCGCAATGACGACATTGATCTGTCAAGTGATGAAGATCTAGCAGATGACGCTCTTGAGCAACTCATCAAGAGCAAAGAAGAAGCAGAAATCTTCAATGATCTGCCTCTCTTTGATGTGACCATCATCCACAACTTCATTGACGAGTGGTTTGACATGCCAAACATCAGCTTTGAAGATCTGCAGCTACTAATTGGCCTCAGTGTCGCCTTCTAAGGTGCCATTGCTTCAGAACTCGCTATTGCCCAGCGCATTGTTGAACTGAAGCAAAAGATTGACTATGAAAAGGCTCAGTTCAAGAAGCATATGGCCAAGCTCAGCGTGCAGGAAGTGAAGAACTTCAAGAGTATGATGCACGAGCTCAAGGAAGCCTTTGTAAAGAAACGTGCAGAAGCTCAGGGTTCGCGTGAGCGCATGAAGACTCTGGCTGACAGATGTGTGCAAGCCTACAATGAGGCTGAGAAGCGCAAGGCCCTTGGGCATCCTGGCATCGACCCTAGGATGGCCGCAAAGAAGAAGAAGCCTGCTACGGCTGAACCTGACGCACCAAGGCAGGAAGCAGTTCCTATTGTCTTCCCAACTAGAGTGACTGGCTTGAAGTCAAAAAGCCGGTCAACCGCTTCAGAGCTTAAGAAGACAAGGACTGCTGAGGCTGAAGCCAGGAAGAGGAAACACTCTGAAGCCTCTCCTACTGCCCCCTCCAAGAAGAAGAGGAACACCAAGAAAGATCAGGCTGCTCCCACAGAGCCTTTGATAGTTGAACCCATTTCTATGGTCTATCCTGAAGCTGAACGCCAACTGACTATCCATGAGCCTGCTTCCACGGAGGCTCATGAAGATGAAGACTTTCCAGCAGCTGACCCCATCGCTGCTGAAGACATTGGTCAACATGACAATGTAGAAGATGGTGCAGTCCTTCCTCAGCTTGAAAACAGCGAACTCATCAGCATTGGTCGTCCACTAACGCCAATTGCACAGGATGCTACATGGGCGGATCGCCCACAAGAGGAAGAAGACTATGAGGCCCAGCCCACTCCAACTCCACAGGCGTCGCCCGCATTGCGCAGGCTTCGCAAAGGTCCAAGGCCTCAAGTCTCTGCTGAAGACAATCCGGCTGCATCAGCCGCAGAAGAAGAAGTCCCCCAAGTTCCCACTCCCCTGTCCCACCAAGAAGCAGTTCTCCAGGAGAACTTGCTTGTGACCGACCCTCCAGCTCGTCAAGTGGAGGATGAAAATCTTGAGGCTACCACAACCACCAATGAAGCTAACGTGGAGCCCTCCCCAACAAAAGCTTCAGAAGACAGCGAAGCCACTGATCCTGCAACTTCTGTTCCTGAGTCTGCTGCCGGTCCCCAGTTCGACTATCATGTTGAGCACAGGCCTCAGGTACAGAAGCCAATCCCAAGATTGCCAAGGTTCCCAGGTCCTGCATCAGCCACCTGGCTCCTTCAATATCAATGGCTTCAGGGAGGACAACACATTCTTCGATAGCTCCAGGAACCCCTACTCAAGGGAAAGGATATCATCTGATCGGTTATGGAGCTATCCTCAGCGAAGCTATTACTCATGCATTCTTTACAACCAAGGTCGCATCTTCCCACACAAGCGCCTTGACATTGAAGCCATAGCTGGTCTGCCCTGTCTGGAAGAAGCTTTGGATTGCTTCAAGGAAGTTGGACTGCTGCCGTTCGTTACTGACCAAGAGCATTGGAATGAAGAGATGCTGCTCCAATTCTATGCCACACTTCACATTCGCGGGTACAGCAGAGATCCGAAGACTTGGGTCCTGGAGTGGATGACTAGAAACGTTCATCACGAAGCCATTGCATTTGACATCATTGAGCTCACTGGTTTGCCCACTCCTGGCGATCTCTACGAGCATGGCTGTCAGCTGCATAGTGAAGCTATTGAGAGCATCTTTAAGAGGCCAGAACCTGATATGAGTCATATGCTCAGCATGATGAAGCCATTGCCCCAAGATGCTGCTTATCCAACAGAGTTCTTCGTTGAAGACCTTGAGTATCTGCCAAGAACCATCTATCACATCATCAGGCGAACTCTCTGGCCCATCAAAGGGCACTCTCCAAATGCTAAGCTTGAGGGTGCAATGAAGACTTTGGTCTTCTATATTCTTCATGGAAAATGCTTCAATGCACAAGACTTATTCATCCGCCAACTTGCTGCATCAGGCTCTGATCTGTTTGGCTTGAAGTTCTACGCCCCATGGGTAATGCGGCTAATTAAACTTCACTCCGATATCTCATATCAGCCATCTGCTCGCAATCATAGGATTTTTCTGCCTGATGTGGATATCTCTACGGAAGCCATCTATCCTAAGCCTGCAAAGGAACCTCTAAGTCTTCAGAATGCAGAGCATCAGAGTTTCTCACAGAACATTGAAGGAGTTGAAGCAGTCACTCAGGTGTATCCTTTGGCTGGCACTACACGTGCACCACACCCTGCGTCTACTGAAGCCACTGATAGTACAACTGCTCCAAGACCCAAGAAGCGCACTCGTGTTCTCAACGACCGAGAGCTTCTTGTGGCTCTTAAACAGAAATAGGATAGGCATCATGACTGGCTGAAGCGTCAGATGAAAAGCCTCTTGGTGGATGTTAATCGCATTCGCAATCTTGCCACCAAGAATGCTTTCGTTGCCCATGAAACATGTCGCCGCACATGGAAAGGTCTAACGATGATGTGTTCTGAAGATGATCTCCAAGAGGATGGCTTCACTAAGCGATTCAAGTTTGACTCCACACCTCCTCGAAGGGCTGTGCTGCGAGGAACTCCATCCCTTGAAGACTCTGAGTTCTCTTCATCTGCTGCAACAGTGACTGCCAGAGTTATCGAGGATGAAGATGATGCTACTTCACCACCACCTCCTTCAGCACGTGTCAACTCTGCTCCAAGCTCTTCAGCACCGCCAAACACCACCAACGACCCTGCTACTTCACCTACTCCGCATGGGAACGAGTAGATGCTCTATGTCTTCAAACCTTTTTGGTCATTACTGACAAAAGGGGGAGAAGCATATGAGGTTGATAGTCTTCAAGCGGGTCCATATGGGCGGGTGCTTTATATTTTGCTTCGTGCTTACAACTCTCGTTTTGCTACATTTGTTTTTTTTGAGATGTAACACTTAAACTCGATGGTCGTCTGCTACTTATCTGCCACTTTGTTTTGCGATAATAAATTCCGCGTGTGCGACGATAAATTCCGCACTTAGATCATTCTGAAGACGTCCATTTTCCATTATGCATGTCATTATCTTCATATACTTTCACATGCATAGTGGACTGTCATCATAAGTTGAAGTGGATCTCCACAAGTACAACCTACCATGTGCATTTGCATTCCAAAAGCAAATTACGTATATGCACATCTTCAGGGGGAGCCCTTGCAACTTATGAAGACAATCCCTTATCCTTTACAGCTTCACAGATTATATTCCCCGTTGAAAACTTCAACTAGTTTGTCATCAATCACCAAAAAGGGGGAGATTGTAAGTGCATCTAGTGCCACCCCTAGTTGGCTTTGGAGTATTGACGACAAACCTAGTTGAGGGACTAATGTGTTTGTGAGAATTGCAGGATAACACAGGTAGAAGTCCCTCATTGATTCGGTTTTCCTACCAGAGATGAACCCTAAAAATGTATGAAGACATTGAAGTCAAAGGTGGTATATGAAGATATTCACATTGAAGACTATGACATGAGAAGACACCATATGAAGCCTATGGAGCTCGAAGACTTAGATCTTTCGTAGTTCTTTTTCTTTTGTGTTGAGTCATAGGAACCACCATACTGTTAAGTGGGGTCCAAGAGAACCAGTCAGAATGACTGAAGTGATGCCTAATCAAAACCTATGTCTTTGAGTGAAGACTATAAGAGCGAATCTTGTCCAGAGTCGGACAAGTCAGCTTTGCTTGTAGCCCAAGTAAAGTTGCCGTGTGAGTTTGAAATCTGACCGTTGGAACACGTGTCAGTTCCTTAGTGACCCAGGGTCATTTCGGACAAATCAGGTTGGGTTGCCAAGTGGCTATAAATAGCCCACCCCCTACAACCATAAACAGTTGGCTGCTCAGATTGAGAGTATGGCTTTTGTCGTTTGAGAGCAACCCACCTTTTAGCCTTTGAGAGAGAATTCCTTGCGAGGATAAAGCCCTAACCACCCAGAGCCAAAGAGAATTGGGCATCACTTAAGTCTTCTTGTCTGTGTGATCTGAAGACTTATTACACTTGAGGACTGTGCATCCTCAGCCGGTTAGGCGTCGCGTTCTGAGCATCCAAAAGACATTGTGGATTGCCGGTGAACGAAGTCTGTGAAGGTTTGGGAGTCTACCTTGAAGACTTACCAGAGTGATTGGGCGAGGTCTGTGTGACCTTAGCTCAAGGGGAATACGGTGAGGACTGGGTGTGCTGAGCTGCGTGTTCAGGACTGGGTGTCCGGGACTGTGTGTCCTAAGGTTTAAATACCTAGCCGCCCTAACCATACGTACAGTTGTCACAACAACTGGAACTGGTCCAACAAATCATTGTCTTCAACGAGTCACTGGTTTCATCTTCCCTTCCCTTTACTTACTGTTACTCCTTGTGTAGTCATTGTATGATTGCACTATCTTTTATCTTCACTGAGTGACTGCGTTTTTGTTTGGCTTCACAATATCTTCCTACCTGATCCTTACTACATTGCTGCTATTAGTCATTGTGCTTTCACTCTATTGAATACTTGACTATGGCTTGCCTAGTGTAGTCTACCTTCCGCTGCAGGGTAATAGGTTGATTTCTATCATTTGTCTTCATAACTTCCACGTTTTGAAGACTTTCATAAAAATCGCCTATTCACCCCCCCTCTAGTCGATATAGCGCACTTTCAGTGTGCTTACTTGCAAAAGCTTCAGAAGGCTGGCTCTGGCATCGACGACTTGGTCATGCAGGCATGAGGAATTTGCACACGCTTGCGAAGAAGAAGCATGTCATTGGTATCGAGAATGTCAAATTCCTCAAGGATCACCTATGCGGAGCCTGTGAAGCTGGGAAGATGACGAAGGCCAAGCATCCAGCAAAGACTATCATGACCACCACTCGCCCGTTTGAATTGCTTCACATGGATCTCTTTGGTCCTAATCATTATTCTGCTATTTCAAATGAAGCATCTCAATATGGCTTTGTTATTGTTGATGATTATTCTCGCTACACATGGGTACACCTTGTTACTTACAAACATGAAGTGTAGGAAGTCTTCAAACGATTTTCCTCGAGGGCTTCAACCAACTTTGGCGTGAAGATCAAGCACATCAGAAGTGACAATGGCACTGAGTTTGAGAATTCTGGTCTCGATGACTATCTTGATGAACTTGGTATTACTCATGAGTTATCTGCTCCTTACACTCCTCGGTAGAATGGCGTCGTGGAGCGCAAGAACAGGACTCTTGCCGAGATGGCTCGCACTTTGCTTGATGAATACAAAACGCCTTGTCGTTTCTGGACTGAGGCAATTGATACTACGTGCCACATCATCAACATAGTATATCTTCACAAATTCTTCAAAAAGACTACCTATGAACTCCTCACTGATAAGAAACCCAATGTAAGTTATTTCAAAGTCTTCGGTGCTAAATGTTGGATTAGAGATCCTCATCACAACTCAAAATTTGCACCGAAAGCACATGAAGGTTTTATGCTTGGTTATGGAAAGGACTCGGACACCTACAGAGTCTTCAACAACGTTCTTCACAAAGTTGTTGAAACTGTAGTTGTGCGGTTCGATGAAACTAATGGCTCACAAAGAGAGCACCTACCTATTGTGATAGATGAACCAGCACCTGAGAAAACTATCAAGTTCAAGGCTACTAAGGATGTCATTCCTACTGAAGAATCTGCTGAAGAATTCATTCCAGAACATGAAGAACGTCGGGCTAATGCACCTGATGAAAATGCTGAAGAAAATAGTGCTGAAGATAAAGCTAATCAAATTCTTCAATGATAACCAGCTCGTCCTCGCATTGCAAAAGAAGTGCAAGTTGAAAAGATCATCAATGACATAAAAGCGCTAGGTCCTCTCACACGCTCAAAAGCTTCACATTTGTCTAACTTTTGTGGGCACTATGCTTTTGTCTCTATTACAGAGCCCACTAAGGTAGATGAAGCATTTCTGGAGCCTGAGTGGATTTAGGCCATGCAAGAAGAATTACATCAGTTCGAGCTCAACAATGTCTGGGAACTGGTCAAACGTCCAGATCCTCGCAATCACAATATCATCGGCACAAAGTGGATCTACCGCAACAAGCAAGATGAAAATGGACTTGTGGTGAGGAATAAGGCACGACTTGTAGCTCAAGGCTACACACAGGTTGAAGGAATTGATTTCGATGAAACTTTTGCACCTGTTGCTAGACTTGAGGCTATTCGCATATTACTTGCTTATGCTAACCATCATGATATCACTTTATATCAAATGGATGTGAAAAGTGCATTCCTCAATGGTAAGCTTGAGGAAGAAGTATATGTTGCTCAACCTCCAGGTTTTTGAAGATCCTGTAGGATTTCGGGTTCCGGCAGACCCTTGAGGTTCGAACACTGGGGTGCGCGTGAAGATTTCGCCTCCTACCTACCTGCACCCCTCCGCCTCGCTAAGATCTAAGCTGTGGAAAGAACAACACGAGAGACACAGGGTTTATACTGGTTCGGGCCACAGTTGTGGTGTAATATCCTACTCCAGTGTGTGGTGTGGTGGATTGCCTCTTGGGCTAATGATGAGGAAGAATACAAGGAAGAACAGCCTCGCGAGGGTCTGTTCTTGGCTGGGGCGATGAACTACTGGGAGGAGTTCAGTCACCCTTCTCTCTCTCTCCGATTGTTGATTCTCTGATTCTACGATTCTCCCCCTCTCCTTTGGGGGCTGGTCCTATTTATAGAGGCCCTGGTCCTCTTCCCAAATATCGAGCGGGAAGGGAGCCAACATTGGCGGGCTAATTTGAAGGGGGACAGCTAGTACCAGCTATCCTGACAAAAGTAGTCTTCGCCTGCACAAAGCTCTGGTGGTGACGCCGTCTTGGGCTCCACGATGACCTCCATCTTGCAGTCCTCCTGGTCTTGGTCTTGTTGCACCGAAATGGCAACCTTTGCCTGATGCCTCAGTACTCAGCGGCTGCGCTTGCTCCCTTTGCACCAAAGAGGAAAGGAGGACACTGCGCGGCTAGCGCCCGCCTGGCGCCCTTGGTCGTCATGGCTTGCGTCATGGGCACCTCATGAGGTACCCCGCCTCGATCTCTCCGCCTCCTCGCGAGCCAGCCTGGTGAGGCCGTGCCTGAGGAAGCTCCGTGTCGTCCGCCCCACGAGGCTTGGCCCCTCACGAGGGTCTTGGGTCTGTGTTGGTGCAGATGGGCCATGCTGGGCCCCCCTTTGAGCCACGCCGCAGGCCGCAGGCAGGCAAGTCTGGGGACCCCCGTTCCTAGAACACCGACAGTAGCCCCCGGGCCCAAGGTGCGCCCGGACTTGGCCGTGCAGGGAGGCTGAAGGGCAAGAGCGAAGCGCCGCGGGCCCTAACAGCCTGCGGCCTTGGGCGTCGCGTGTCGGTTGATTGGACGTGAGCGCCTTAGCAACTGTGCGAGTTGATAAAGGAGCGGCATCTGCCTAGGCTTTGCTTTTTGCTTTCTCCAGTTGCTGCTCAGATCCCCTTTCTTGCACCTCTCCTTCCTTCCTCCAAAATTTCCAGATCTACTCCGACCTGTGACGTAGGAAGCCATGGCGCCTCGTCAGCCCCCGGCCGTAGCTTGGTACTCGTCTGCCCTGGATTCGCCGAACGTGTCGGAGGCGAGCCCCGCCCGGTTGCGCCGGATGGCGGCGGCGCGGGGCATCGACGGGGCGAAGGTGTTCAAGGCCGGCTCCACCACCCCTGAGGGTCAAGGGAGCACCTTCTATCCGTTCTTCGTAAGTGCCATCGCTGCTGGCCTGGTGCCTCCCTTCTCCGAGTTCTTCTTCTCTGTCCTCCGCCATTACAAGCTACAGGCTCTGCATCTCCACCCCAACTCCGTCCTTCTCCTGGCAATCTTTGCCTATTACTGCGAGGCTCACGTAGGGGTGCAGCCCTCAGTGGCCTTGCTGCGCCACTACTTCTACCTCCGGACCTCTCGCGGTCCTGCTTCCGCGTGTGCAAGCTTCATCGCGTACGGTGGCGCCATTGCCATCTCGAACCCCGGGAAAAGGATTGAGGGCTTCAGGAGCAAGTGGGTCTTGGCGGATGCTGGGCGCATCCACCCTCGGCTAATCTTGCCCACGGAGCAGCCCACGAGCTCCAGCGATTGGGGTCGAGCGGAGCTCGCGGACCCCCGCGCGAAGCTGGTGTTGGAGAAGATGGACGCGGATCTGAGGCCGGCCAACATGGCGGCGATGAAGCTGACCGGCGCGTCCCTGCTGAGGGAATTCCTGGAGCACCAGCTGGCTCCGCTTCGGCAGTACTCACTTCCGATGTGGAGGCCCCATCCGAGCCCCGCGGCCTTGGCCGACGGAGATCTGGCCACGGTCCTCCAATCTCTGGTCGGGGGCGATGTGGCGAGGTTGGAGGGCGCTCCTACTCCCTTGTTCCTCCGCGACGACTGGGAGCAGGTAGTGGAGTCCATGCCCGTCTTCAACGGGGATGGGCCCGTGCCCATGGAGACTCCCGAGGAACCGGTGGACGTGCCCTCCGACGACTCCAGCGAAGAGGAGGAAGGAGGGGAGCGGGAAAGAGGGCCTGACTCCGAGGCGACTGATGGAGAGTCGAGGGCTCCCCTCCCCCGGCGCAGGTCCCGCGTTCTCCGCCTCTCTCCGAGCGATGACGACGAGGATGACGATGAGGATGACGATGAGCAGGATGGCGGGAGCTTGCCCCCGATCCCGAAGAAGGACAGGACCGGGCTGATCTCCCGCGGGTCTGCCCCGGCCCCGAGGCGGACCGCACCTTCCGCTTCCAAGCTTCCCGAGGTTGACCCTTCTAGCCGGCTTTCAGGCTTCAAATTTGGCCGGAGGCCGCTCGAGCTCACCGGCGACGACCCGTAAGCGTTTGATTCTTGTCTTTATTTCTTGTTCGGCTTTTGAGGCTTGACGTTCGCATCTTTTGGATGGGCTAGCGCCCGCAGCAAAGAAGCCGAAGGGAGCTCCTGAGGTTACATCCGTGGCAGCGCCTCTGCCCGCGAAGGAGGGTGACCGCGACGCACGGGCTTCTCCTGTCCGGTCGTCCTCGCGAGGCCTGGCTGAGCCGGCTGGGGCGAGCTCGGCCCCCACGGCCCAAGTGACTCCCGAGGTGTCCTTTCCTGCTGCCGCCACTATAGTCGTTGGGGCGCAGCAGACTCCGCCTCAGGATGTTGTGGCCGCGCAACCGCCTTCTCCTCCTACTCCACCGGCTGCTGTCTCTGCGACTCCTTTTGCCGTTCTGGATCGTGCTGTTGCCGAGCTGGACCGACTGCGGCAGGATCTTCTTGGCGCCGACCCTCGCTTGGTGGCCGGGCGCTTGGAGCTGGCTTCAGGATGGGTTCGCTCTGACGCTTCGATTCGGGCGGCGCTGGTCCAGGCCTCGACGGCTTGCGATGAGGAGAAGCAGGCCGTCCTTGAGGCGAAGGCTGCTCGTGACACAGCCCTAGGGGAGGTGGTCGACGTCCGTGGTCGTTGCAAGGCGCTGGAGGATGAGCTGCAGGGCCTCGGGACCAGCTTGCGAAAGAGGTCCGCCTTCGCCAAGAGCAAGAAGAAGGAATGAAGGCTCGCGAGGCGGCCGTCAAGGAGAGGGAGGTCAAGCTCAGGAAGCGCCGCGACCGCCTAGGCGCGCTGGAGCAGGAGTTGGGGGCGAGGAAGGCCGAGCTGGATGACAAGGCCCTGGTTCTTGCCGAGGACCGCGTGGCCTTCACGGAGATGGAGGCGAAGGCTCGCTCCTCGCTACGGACGCTTTACGACAGCGTCCTGGAGAGCCCGCTGGCTGGCGCCGAGGACGGCCCGCCAATCTGCTTCCCTTCCTGATTAGCGCTCTTGAAGATGTCGCCCTTGGCCTTGGCCCCACGGCCGAGGCTGATGCGCGTGTCCTGTCTTCTGCAGCGCTGACACGGGTCCTCACCCACATCTACCTTCGCGATCCCGGCGTCGACCTCGACGGCCTGCTGGAGCCAGTAAGCGGCGAGCATGCCGCTGCCGCTGCCGAGGCCGTGAAGGGTCGTGCGGAGGCTCTGCTGGGGAAGTTCCGGGCCTTCAGCACCAAGCCGAAGCTAGGCGCTGCCGACCCCACTGCTCCATGAGGCGCGCCCACTCCGCGCTGCTCCACCGCCGACAAGTGACTCCGTTGTGGCTCCTGTCCTGCCTTTAATTCCTGCACATGTATCATGCCTCGGGGAGGCGTTTAAACTTGCGTTTGGCATTGAGACAACAGTGTGGACTGTGATATTTACTTTTGAATTCCTTCAAATTTGCGCTTTTCCTTCCTACTTGCTTATGTTCTACGCCGGCAGAGCCCGGCCCCGCGCATACCTCACCCAGTGTTAGTCCCGACCGGAAACCAGGACGGGGCCAAGGAGTGAGGGGCTATGTGACAAGTTAGGCTCCTGAGTCGCGATGCTTAGGAGTCCCCCTTGGCGCACGAACAGCAAGTAGGGAGGTGTGATGTGGGTGGATCTACCGTTCTACGTCTGCAGAGCCCGGCCGCGCGCATACCTCAACCGCCGTTAGCCTTTCGGAACTAAGGAGTGAGGGGCTACGCAACTAGTTAGGCTCCTGAGTCGCGATTCTCAGGAGTCCCCCTTGGCGCACGAACATCAAGTAGGGAGGTGTGATGTGGGTGGATCTACCGTTCTACGTCTGCAGAGCCCAGCCACGCGCATACCTCACCCAGCGTTAGTCCCGACCGGAAACCAAGACGGGGCCAAGGAGTGAGGGGCTACGCGAACAGTTAGGCTCCTAAGTCATGATGCTTAGGAGTCCCCCTTGACGCTCAAACCTTGGCTCCGCTCGGGGAGAGACGTGCGACGAACCAGGCCCGGGGGGGGGGGGGGGGGGGGGGGGGGGGGGGGGGGGGGGGGGGGGGGGGGGGGGGGGGGGGGGCTGGCTGGGCGGCGTGCGTCTGGGCGTGACCCAGGCGCAGCCCCTGTGCCCAGCCCCCTCGCGCGGCACTCCCGAGGGGAGGCATTACGATGAGGCTAGACACTGAGCTCTGGGCTCCCTGAGGTTGATGCGGCCCGGGGGCCACCCTCAGTTCTTTATCACCAGCGCGGAGCATAGCGCTTCCGTATGTGTACGGGCATAGCCGCTCCTCGGCAGTGTCGTCAGCCAGCACGGAGAATGGTGCTTCCACTGGTACGTTGGAGGGGGCCCCCCTCCGGGAGGAGCCCCCGGGGCGTGTACAGCCCCGCCCTGACACGTGGCTGGCACGGTAGGGCCTTGCGAGGTGTATCTGGGCACCCGTGGGCCAGCGCGGAACTCACGGGGCCCTACCTCTAGGCGGGTTGCGCCTGGCACTGGGCCTTATCTTGTGATGTGTCCCTGCAAATTTGGTTAGATGCCGGCACTCTACGTCCCCGGGTCCCGGCCCTCGAGCTGGTCTCAGCCATCGCTGGTATGCCAGGTCGCGATGCCGTGGACAAGGCCAGAGGGTGAGGGCTGGAGAGCCAGTAAGAGCCCTGAGTCGCGATGCTCAGGTACCCCCCCTTTAACATGCAAGTGGTCGGCATGGAGAAGAAGAGGTGCCGTGGACCGGCATCAAATAATCAAGCATGGTGGGTATAACGCATAATCGGAAATAAATGCAAATGAGATACATGCCGCTGGGTCTGGCCCGAGCGACTTGGGGATGATGCAGCCCGAGGGGCGCCCCCAACAAGGTAAGCTAACAACATGAAATAAAAGGGATACATGCCACAGGGACGGACCCACGCGGCCTGGAATAATGCAGCCCTGGGGGGCACTCCCAGCTGGAAGTGAAACTTGAAAGATGTCACCTGATGACGTTGAGGACGAGGGGTGTTGGTGTAGCAGACTCGGTGGGCTGCGGGAGCCGATCCTCACGAGCCCCCAGGCCCAGGGGCCTCGTGAGGCTCCGGAGGTGCTGGCGGCTCCCCGCGGACCATCTCCATCTCCGCCAGGGCCGCGGAACGCCTGGCCTCTTGTGCCTCCATGATGCCCCTCATGAGGCGCTGGTACGTGGCAGCCGCGTTCGGCAAGCCGTAAGGCATGCGAACGTAGCTGTGGGGTGGACCTCCGCAGCGCCCCACTCGCGAGGGCCAGAGGCGCTCTAGAGAGGCGACTCGGTTGAGCCCTGGTATGTCAATGCAGATGCACAGCCCACAATCCTCGCCTGGATGGGGAGCCACTGCTGGTAGACGGCGGCCGCCTTTCATGACCCTTGACTCCTGTAGCTCCTGAATGGCCTTGCTGACGAACTCCTGAGGGTCTGACTCTCCTTGCCTTACTCCTTCTTGAGGGAAACGTGCTTCGAAACACGCCTCCATGTGGTGCCCAAGCGCCTCCCTCGTGACCCTAGCCAGGTCGGTGGCCCTCTAGAGGAGAGCCCCCGAGCCCTGCCTGAGGAGGGCGCCGGGCGCGCTTTCCTATGTGATGGAAGGAGGTTCCCCCTGGGAAGGCACGTGCCCAGAGGGGCCTGCCTCCTGAGGGGCCGGGCCGGACAATGTCTTCTTCTTCTTGGGGGCGGTCTCGGGAAGCCTCCTGCTTCCGCGATCCAGGTCTTCCAGTGACGCGGCCTGAAAGGCTCATTCCAGGGAACACACCGCGTCCTTCTCTTCACAGGGCACCGTGATGACTCCGCCACTTCCTGGCATCTTGAGGACGTTGTAGCCGTGGTGAGTTACGGCCATGAACTTGGCCAGCGCTGGGTACCCAAGGATGGCGTTGTACGGCAGGCGAATGTGAGCGAAGTCGAAGTCGATGAGCTCGGTGTAGTAGTTGTCGTGTGCCCCAAAGGTGACAGGGAGGCGGACCTGCCCAATCGGGACCGTGGAGCCGTCGGTGACTCCGGAGAAAGGCTTGGTTGGCTGAAGCTGGCTGTAGGGCACTTGGAGATTGTTGAATGTTTCCACGGACAGGACGTTGAGCCCTGCCCCGCCATCGATGAGGGTCCTGGTGACCACCACGTTGCTGATGATTGGGGAACAAAGCATGGGGAGGACTCCGGCTGTAGCCGCACACTTGAGCTGATCTGCTGAGTTGAACATGATGGCGCACGCCGACCACCTGAGAGGGCACGTGGCTTCAAGCCTGGGGAGGACTGCATTCACTTTGCGGGCAAACTGCTTGAAGATGCGTTGAGAGGCAGGGGCCTGATCCCCGCCCAGGATGCAGGCGATCGAACGCGTCTCCTGGAAGCCCCCAGCCCCCTCGTCTTGGTGGCGGTCCTCGTTTCTCCTTGGCTGCAGCGGCAGCGGAGGGAGGCCTGCGTTGCCTTGCGGGCGATCCTCGCGAGGCTGAGCCCTCCAGTCTCCCTCGCGAGGCGGGTCTTGCCAGCGATCCTCGCGAGGTTGATCGCGCCACCCTTGGCGCGGGCCACAGTCTTCCCAGCGTCCTGCGTTCCTTCCTCCTCCTTGACCGTAGCCCCGGTCACCGCGGTCGGGGCGACGGCCGATCCTTCCTTCCCACACGGCTCGGAGCTCCTGACATTCGTTGGTGTTGTGGGTGTGGAGGTCGCAGTACACACAGTACCGGCTGCCCTTGGAAGGTTCGGGCTGATCTCTGCCCCGCTTGGTGTCTGGTTCTGCCGCGAGCACGGCAGCCCCCTTGCGCTTCACATCCTTGGCCTTGGGCTTCTTCTCTTCTGGGTCTGCGGCAGGCAGCTCGAGGAGGGAGAGATGCCCTTCCTCAGCCCTGGCGCACTTGGTTGCCAAGTTGAACAGCTCCAAGGAAGTGCACATGTCTTCATGCATCGCCAGCTCCTCCTTCATCTTGACATCGCGCATGCTGTCAGAGAAGGCTGAGATGATGGCCTCCTCAGTCACCTTGGGAATCTTGAGGCGTGCGTTGTTGAAGCGCTGGATGTACTTCTGCAGGGTCTCCCCGGGTTGTTGCTTGATGCGGCGCATGTCGCTCACGGCGGGCGGCCGGTCGCGAGTACCTTGGAAGTTGGCGATGAAGCGGGTGCGCATCTCGTCCCAGGAGATCGTGCCTGGAGCCAGGTTCAGGAGCCAGGTGTGGGCCCCGTCCTTGAGTGCCATGGGAAACCAGTTCGCCATGACCTTCTCATCTCCGTTGGCAGCTTCGATGCCCAGCTCGTAGAGCTGGAGGAACTCCGCAGGGTCAGCCGTGCCGTAACGAGGAGGCAGGTCTGGCTTGAACTTGCCGGGCCACGCGATGCTGCGTAGCTCGGCCGTGAAGGCACGGCAGCCTACTGTGGCCACGGGAGGCCTTGGGTGACGGAGAGCTTGGTCTTGCCTGTCCCCACGCGCTGCAGCTGGGTCTTGACGTGCGGGAGCAGGAGCATGGTCGCGACGTGCTGGAGCAGGGAGCGCCCGGGCAGCTTCTTGCGGGCGAGGGACTTCTTGACATCTCTGCTCTTGCCGCGCTGGCACCTGACGGAGCGGTTTCCGCCCAGGGGCCACGCGCCTTGGAGCCATGGCGCCTTCCTGAGGAGGAGGCGGCCGGGGCGCCGCTGGAGCTTCATCGCCCGCGCGGGGCGGGGTGCGGTGCAGCGGAACGGACGGCGCAGGAGAGCCCCCTGCGGCGCGGACGAGCTCGGCGATGCCGTCGAGCCATTCTTCATAGACGCCGTCGACGGGACGGTAGCGCAGGAGCTCGTTTGCTGCGATGAGTGCAGCCCGAGCCTCCATGGGCGCGCGGAGCGCGCGGGATGAAGAACCAGCTGGGGTGAGCGAGGGAGTTGCGGTGCGGCCGTCTTGCCGCACGGACGGATGCTGGGACGATGCTTGCTGCTCGTCCCCCACCGGGCCGGTGGCGGCGTTGACGGCAGGTGATGGGGAAGGCGAGGACGCCCGCCGACAGGGGCCGTTTGGGCGACGCGGGAAGCGAGCGCGGCCCGGCGCTCGGCGCGGGCCCGACGAGCGTCAGACATGGGCGTGATGGTCGGAGGAGAACGGGGTGGTGGATGTCGAATCCCGGCGCACCCCTACCTGGCGCGCCAAATGTCGGATTTCGGGTTCCGGCAGACCCTTGAGGTTCGAACACTGGGGTGCGTGCGGAGATTTCGCGTCCTACCTACCTGCACTCCTCCGCCTTGCTAGGATCTAAACTGAGGAAAGAACAACACAAGAGACACAGGGTTTATACTGGTTCGGGCCACCATTGTGGTGTAATACCCTACTCCAGTGTGTGGTGTGGTAGATTGCCTCTTGGGCTGATGGTGATGAACAATACAAGGAAGAACAGCCTCGCGAGGGTCTGTTCTTGGCTGGGGCGATGAACTGCTGGGAGGAGTTCAGTCACCTTTCTCTCTCTCTCTCTCTCTCTCTCTCTCTCTCTCTCTCTCTCTCTCTCTCTCTTTCTGTTCGAAACCCCTCTCTTTCCTTCCAACCCCTCAGCCCCCTTTGCTCTGTGGGTGGCTGGTCCTATTTATAGAGGCCCTGGTCCTCTTCCCAAATATTGAGTGGGAAGGGAGCCAACAATGGCGGGCTAATTTGAAGGGGGACAGCTAGTACTAGCTACCCTGACAAAAGTAGTCTTCGCCTGCACAAAGCTCTGGTGATGATGCCGTCTTGGGCTCCACGGTGACCTCCGACTCGTAGTCCTCCTGGTCTTGGTCTCGTTGCACCGAAATGGCAACCTTTGCCTGATGCCTCGGTACTCCGCGGCTGCGCTTGCCCCCTTTGCACCAAAGAGGAAAGGAGGATGCTGCGCGGGCTGGCACCCGCCTGGCGCCCTTGGTCGTCATGGCTTGCGTCATGGGCACCTCGTGAGGTACCCCGCCTTGATCTCTCCGCCTCCTCGTGAGCCAGCCTGACGAGGCCGTGCCTGAGGAAGCTCCGCGTCGTCCGCCCGTGAGGCTTGGCCCCTCGCGAGGGTCTTGGGTTTGTGTTGGTGAAGATGGGCCGCGCTGGGCCCCCCTTTGAGCCACGCCGTAGGCAGGCAAGTCTGGGGACCCCCGTTCCCAGAACGCCGACAATGAGTGAAGAATATCAAATGTCTAGGATGGGAGAGTTGAAATTCTTCTTAGGTCTTCAAATTCGTCAACAACGCAATGGCATATTCATATCTTAGGAGAAATACCTCAAGGATGTACTGAGTAAATTCAGCATGCAGGATTGCAAAGGTGTCAAAATTCCTATGCCCACAAATGGCCATCTGTGCACTGATGAAAATGGTATTGACTTCGATCATAAGGAATACCGCTCCATGATAGGTTCCTTATTGTACTTATGTGCATCTAGGCCAGATATAATGCTTAGTGTTTGCATGTGTGCCCGATTTCAAGCTACACCGAAGGAATCACACCATAAGGCTGTGAAGCATATTCTTCGATATCTAGCTCACACACCAACACTTGGATTATGGTACCCCAAGGGCTCGGTTTTTGATCTCATTGGATATTCTGACTCTGACTAAGCTGGTGATCGTGTGGACCGCAAGTCAACATCTGGTACATGTCATTTCCTCGGACGATCTTTGGTCTGTTGGTCCTCGAAGAAACAGAACTGCGTATCACTATCTACTGCTGAAGCTGAGTACATTGCCGCTGGTTCTTGCTGTGCCCAATTGCTATGGATGAAGCAAACTCTCAAGGACTACGACGTCAACATGAAGAATGTGCCTCTCTTCTGTGACAATGAGAGTGCCATCAAGATTTCTCACAACCCAGTCCAGCACTCGAAGACAAAGCACATTCAGATTCGTCATCATTTTCTTCGTGATCATGTGTTGAAGGGCGACATTTCTATTGAGCATGTGAAGACCGAAGAACAGCTAGCCGATATCTTCACAAAGCCCTTGGATGAGAAGAGATTTAGCAAGTTGCGGTGTGAGCTAAATATCCTAGAATCTTCGAATGTTCTTTGAAAAGGACACTCATCCTAACACTTATGCAAAATTGATGACTTAGATGTGCAACACATGAAGAAACATTTTTCTTCAATCAATGAAGAATAACACTCTTAGTGTGAAGAAATTAATGAAGAATTTGATTCTTAGAACCCTACAATAATTGTACGCGGTGTCTGAAATCATCATTCTTATACGGTGGGTAGCGCCACCACCAAAAGTTGAAATTCCTCAAATTATTCATATTCTTCAACTTTGCATAGTCTTCACTGGTTCCGTCGTTTTTCTTCATTGGCTATATATATATAGGACAGAGCTATTTTGTTACTAGTAACAGAATATTATTCTGTTACTATCGCCTCCTATACAGGGCCGATGAAAAATCCCACCTCCGTCCCACCGGCTCCGGCAAAACCTTATCCTTTGTCCCCGCCTTCGGAACCACCACTCCCATCCCACCGGCTCCGGCCGCTGCCCCCGCTCCCGGCTTCGGCCGCTGCCCTTGCTCCTGTCTGCCCTGGCTCCGGCCGCCGCCCCGCTCCCATCTGCCGTGGCTCCGGCCGCTGCCCCGCTCCCGTTCCCCCGGCTCCGCCCGCCGCCCCGCTCCCCCCCCCCCCGGCTCCGGCCGCCGCCCCGCTCCTGTCTCCCCCGGCTCCAGCCGCCTCCCCGCTCCCGTCTCCCCTGGCTCCGGCCACCGCCCCGCTCCCGTCTCCCCCGGTTCCGGCCACCGCCCCACCCTTGTGTATACTAGGTTCAGCTGCCACCTCATCCCCATCTCCTCCACGACCCCATCGTTGTCCAGCCTGCCTCCCCAATCCACCACACGTTGCCACTACGGCTCCAGCGTCGCCCTCTGCCTCCTAAGCTCACGGTCCGTTCAAACTCAGCCACCAGGCCATTCGTCACTACCACCAAAGCCCGTTCATTTGGCGTCGTTCGTGCAGCTGCCAATGTGGTCGCTGGGGCTAGTCAACTGTAAGATCTGCAGCTCATTAGTCCAACTTCTTCCTCTGCCGCTGGTCACTCAAAAAAGAGTCACTTGCAGGGCACCCCGTGCTCGGCCCCATGATCCAGCATTTTTGGTATAAATTTGATGAATCTTCTGATGCTCTGTTCTTTTTCATCTAGAGATTTCTGCCAATATTGACTGTTTGTATTTCCTGTACCAGTTTAATTTTTTAAAGACTCAAGCCCAACTTGCAAACCAATAGCAGTCCTATAGTGCAACATGCATCAGATTAAAAAATAGCAAACATGACTTGAAGCAAGGAAACATAAAATTGCAGAAAGCAATTCGAAAAGAACTTGTATTGGAAATTGACAGAAAGTTTCGAGTCAAGAAAACGAAAATTTCAAAGAAGCAAAGATAAGTTCAGATACCCCCATCTTCCATGGAGATTGCGAGATCTCATGATTTTTGCTTGAGGATTTCTCCTTTGGGTCTGTCCACTGTATTTCCTGTATGGCGGCGTCCTTTTTTTCTAGTGTTCCTCTTTTGATGTTGTTAGATGTGTTTAACCCACTAATGTTCCAGGTTTCTCTATTTTATGTTACGATGGTAGTGACATTGGAGACAAAATGTGTGTTGAGGTACAAATCTTGAGTTTTTGGAGGTTCAATGCATTGCTGCTGAAAGGTACATTCTCTCAATAGTATAATGCAATTTGTTAATAAAAATAAATAGTGATTCCATATGTATTATATGAGTAGTTCATACAAAAAAAGAAGCAAAAAGTTGTGATTCACTATGTATTATATGTCCAAATTTTGTTTTATTCAGCATAAGGCTTCCAAGCATGGTTCAATTTCAGCACAAAGGCTCAGTTCAACAGAAACCATGCTGACTTGGATACCGACTTACCACTTAATAAGTTACTGGACTGACCAAAACTTTCTGCAGTACTAGTCGACATCACTATTCAAGATAAATTTTGAGCTATAAGTTCCATTTTTCTTCCTTCCTGTTTTGATACATATTTAGGAATTACCTTTGTTAATTTTGACATCCCCCGAAGCCTTGCGCCCCCGGAGAAGCCACCCGCTGGATCCAGTAGGGCAACACTGTTGACACCGATGTCGCCTTTCCCATCCCTGTCCAGGTATAGGACTCACACCAGTCCAGATCTTCCTAGCTTCTCCGTTCAAGCTCCTCGTGACATGCTTGATGGCCAGTTCATCATTATAAACATAAATTTCTTTCAGTTCTGAAATGTGTACAATTCCAGGAACATTTTTGTGCAGACCAAAAAGTGTGCGATGGATATTCTCTTCACATTTTTTGTGTTTTGGAGTAAATCAACATAGATTGTGGACACAGTAGCTTCTAATTTTTTGCACTGGATTTGGAGATATGAAGAATGATTGATTTTGATCAGTACTTGGTTGTGTGATATTTTTGAAACTAGGACGACCTTGACCTTCGTCTGCTCTTATCATTTCCAGCATCATCCAGGACAACCTCGACCTACTACCACTAGTTGTTGGTGCACCTCCTATTAGCCACTAGCTGTTACCTAGTGACCTTCGGCTTGCAAGTTTAGGAATTGGCTATGATGTTGTGTGGGCATGCAGCATAATTCTAAGGAAATAAATATAGAAGTTCATATAGTATGAAGTATAATAATGCCGCGCACTCTGTTATAAGTTCTAAGGAAATAAATATAGAAGTTCATATTTCAAAACAAATGAAGTATTTTGGAGGTAAAACAAACTATTTTGAAGTACATAAATTATATTTAGGTATCTTTGTGTACTTCAATGTTACTGTACATGAACTTGTTCTTTTTATGTGAACTTGTACATTTGCCCATCCGACAAACAATTTGATTTGCACTTTTTTGGCCATATTTGACCTGTCATATTTCTCTAGTTCCATCTCGTTCTTGAGTTCTTCTGACCAAGAGCTAGTAAGATCAAACATGAATTTATACCAGTTCAAAAAACAGATTGTTGGGAAATAAGATTAAGACCAGAAACCAGAAAAGTTGTACAAAAAGAAAGTTAAAAAGCGTTTCATTGGGACCTATATAAGAAAACAATTTGCTGATCAGTCGAGAGGAGGTGTAGCCGGTCCACCCGATCTCCGACATCTTATTCCACCTATAAAAAAATTTCTTTTTAAGTTCTATTGTTCGTCATAGGTTCACCACTATTACCTCAGTGCAAAAGTGCCAAAAATTATTTACTATTGATTCATTTTTTATGAGAAGGTGTTAAGATGGTACATGTAGTTGGACATCTCAAATATATTGTAATGTATTTTTTGCATAGTACCTTGAAATTATGTTAGCAATTCTGAATTGCTATTGTGCTTGAAACTGAAAATGATTCTGTAACTTCTCAATCCTCGTGGACTTGATGCTTAAAATACTTCCAGAATGAATTGATTCTTGTTCTTTCATGATTAGTTCAGCAAATAATTTTTAGGTTGAGTCCAATTTCAAATTCTCATTTTAGTTTAGTCAAAAGTTTCTTATATTAGTTCAGTATAATATCCAAGTTTATTTCAGTTCAATTCTTATTTTAGTTTTAGTTCATTTCAATTCTTATTTTAGTCAATCTATAGTCCATGGATTTCATTTGGCCTAGATTGCTAGATGTACTAACTTGTTGTGCCAAGGATATCTAAAACATTAAGTGTTGCTACTATAACTTGTTCATTGTTTCACGCCTTCCCACAAACGCGTGCCCCCACCTCCCCACCAACGCGCGCCACCCCTAGATGTGGTGCTGATAGTAGTAGGCGCTGGTTGTGTTGGATTCCTAGGAGCTCCCATGATTTATACATGGAACCTAGATGATTTCGTTTCTTCATTCCCCCAAGTGCTTCAATGTTGGCTCCTTCTCGGCTAGTTCGATCGCTGTTGGATTAGGTGGGCATAGGTGTGGGTTTGCAGGAGCATGGAGGTGGATGGATACGGGGAAGTTGGCACCGCTCTTGTGTTATTTTCTCTGGCGATTGAGAAATTGATACTCTTTTTAATGCGTAAGTTTATCTGCTCACAACATGTTTATGTGAAAGCCAAATAGCTTGAGAATAGTAACCTGTTTGATCTTAGCTGAGAAGATTTTGAATCATTGTGTGAGGCAGTGTGGACATGGCCTTGAGATAATGCATGCTGCTTTATTCATAAAGAGACGGTGTTTCTGATTTTATTCATAGGAAACTGAACCAAAACAGTGGTTGCTACTAGTGTGTGGAAATTATAATTACTAGAACTCTGATTTCTCACCCTTTTAATTTCTGGCTAATTCTTGTAAAAAGTAGTGTTTAATCTTGCTAATTACTTTGATGTGATGCCTAGGTGGTCAGTCCAGCTCCTGCAACCAACACAGGACGAATTAGTGCAGTGTGTGTAATAGTTTGGCCAGAATAAAGTTTGCATAGTTCATACTCGCGAGGCAGTAATGTTCAATGAGAGAAAACCATCAGTTCAAATATATATGCAGGAGATTGAGCGCATAAAAAATTTAATTTTTCTTTTGACGCGTTTAATTTTTCAGTATCCAGTACATTAGTTTAGTAGTTGGTACTGACTACTCTAGTTTTTTATTTGATGTACCTGTGGTGTCTAGTTTCTTCTGTCAGTTCAATTTCTAAATCTCATCTAGTTCAATTCATATTCTAGCTCCAATTTAGTCCACGTGGTTAATTGTTGGCTGGTGTGTGTGCAGGGTACAGTGACATTGAGTAGGCGCGAAGTGTATCACTCCAGCACGCTAAGCTCCAGTGCATGTCAACGTCTTCTCCACTGCAATGGAAGCTCCTCTGTTCCAGTTGAGCACTGGTCATCGTCCAAGTTGAGCACTAGGTGTCGTCCAAGTTCAAAGAGGGTTGTATGCAAGTACATAAGTTTGTTTTAGTGAGAAAAATGTGGGGTTTTAACAATATTCTGTATGATTCATTTATTCAACCTTAGAACTTGGCAATATTCGGTCTATTTTTCTATGATGAAGGCACACGTGAAGTCCTGTGCAATCGTTATCCCCCTAGTGCTTCCAAGATTCATATTTTGTTTCTTCAAATGTGGTGTGCGCCTGTTTGATGAGGTAAAACAAAGTAAAATAGTGAAAATGTCATTAAAGAACTTAGAAGTACAAAATGTAGAAAATAAATAAGGTCTGATTCCTGTCAGGTAGGAAATGTAGGAAATTTAGAGAAAACATTAGTTTTTAAAAGAATAAAATGGTAAAAATGTAAGTCCATTCAACTATATAAACAACAAAGGTACGATGGTGATGACACCGTCAGTAAGGATAAGGATGGGAAAGAAGATTAAAAACTAAAACTAAAAGAATATCAAGTGATTATTTTTTGAGAAGTACAAACTCTCTAGTACCGTGAGTACCATAAATTAAAAATTAAAAATTGCATCAGTTCTAACTCAAGGGATAATAAATTTGCAAAAAAGAATTGTAGCAGTAAAAGTTTGGAGGAAAAAAGCAATTTAATAAATGGAAAGACCACATGTTTAGAACTACAAAAGTTGTATGTTCAAACATGATGTCTCAGATAAGTTTGGGAAAAAGTTCAAACAAAAGAAAAACCCACGAAAATTCAAATGGTAAAAGTTCAACTCGTAAAACGCAAGAAGTCCCAGTATATGATGGATGCGGGAGTTATTTTTACATTAACTATTCGGTGCTTCTTTTTATGTAATGTTTTATGTTTTCAAGTGCTCGATGAAAATTTATGTTCCTAGTAGTTCATGTATTATTACCTAAGGAGTTCATGTGTTACTGGCCAGTAAGGAAACCTATTAATCACTCTCTCAAGTGTGATGAAAAAAATGGGCAGTAAATTGATGAAAAAATATCATCGAGTTCGAAACATGCCGAGACACGCGACATCCACCCCAGTTCGGGCGTAGTAAGTACCTCAGTATGAGTTAAAAATGGTGGTCCGTTCGGAATAAAAGAAATCACAGAAATTCAAATTGTAAAGTTCAAGCAAAAAAAGAAACCCCATGAAAATCCTGCTTAGTAAGTACCTCAGTACAAGTCGTAAAATGAGAGAAGTTCAGAACAACGTTATCAAAAAAATGTTGAGTTAAAAAATAAACAAAACAAACACATTTTATTTTTGAATAAAATATCATTCAGTTCGATGATACAAACCATACAAGTACAGGGGCGACGATACAGTAAACCGTTGAAAACTTACGAGAAAAATATTACCAAAAAAACAGAGCAAAGTCTAGTTACTGAAAACACGCTTAGTACAAACCCATGCAAGCATCAGTACAGGTACCCTTTTTCGGAACCATTCAAAATTACTCTACAAAAAATAGCTCAGTACAAACATACATATATATATCAGTACGACTACTCTGTTTTTCACACGAGAAAATAGCAGGATCCGTCATGTCGTATTCAAAATTACTCTTAAACGATTGTGAAGTAGAGAAAGCGTTCAACATGAATAAGTTTCGCATTTTCAATAGCTATCCAACGCTATATTATTTGCCATATTTTGACAAACTTTTTAAAAAAATCACGTTCAAAATCAAATTTGACCGTATTCGAATTCGTTTTTAAACCGTAAGGAATTAGAAAAACATTTCTATACGAAAAATTTGCGCATTTTACATAGCTTTCCAACGCCGTATCATTTGCGTCAATCCGACAAACCATTTGCAAAAAATCACGAAAATACGTTTTGCCCAGAATTTCACCTTTTTCAAACTACTTTTAAATCATATAGAATTCGAAAAAACAATACATATATGGAAGATGTGGATTTTCACCAGCTTTCCAACGCCATCTTATTTGCTCAATTCCGACAAACCGTTTGAAAATTGAGTCCAAAATATGATTCACGTTTTCGGTTTTGAAAAAATGTTTTTTTCAAAACTGCTCTTAAACCATAATGATTTTGCAAAAACGTTCAATATAATTGAAATATGGTTGTCAAGAGCTTTCCAACGATATATTACACGCCACGTTCCGACAAAAAAATTACAAAAAGTTTTTGAACTAAAGAAGACGATCTGTTAAACACAACCGAAAGCATCAGTTCAACCGCTTCGAAAACATCAGTACAACCACCTGAAACCGTCAGTTCAAAAAGTACAACCACCTGAAACCTCCCAGATGTATATATATATATATATATATATATATGAGTTTATGTCCTCTACATCATTCACTTATTGCTATTTCTTCAAGTTGGTTCTCTGCTAAGTGAATGTGATCGGACCCTTCCCCTCTATGCTATACTCAACCCAATCTGTTCACAGATTCTTCATGTGCGTTCTATTTGAAACACGTTCAAAATCTTCATTGTGTCCTTGTCAACTGAAGAAATTGCGAACGGAACTTTAAAACCTATCTTATCGAAATTTTCGGTTTTGCCGCTCAAACCGTTCCGCATACCACGCTACACTTATCCACTCACCCGCGATCTAACACGATCTTCACCTCTCACTACGTGGGTGACACATGTCATGCGGATGAGAAGGGTCAGGGGCACGTTCGTCCAATTTCCTCGGGCGAGCAGTTTTTCACCGTGGCTATAAATACCCCTCCTTCCCTTCCTCACTCCTTTTACTCCGCTCGATCTCTCTCCAGCTCGAGTTTCTCAAACTCTAGCGCCGCCGCTACTTCATCGCCACCGGTGAGGAAGAGCTTCACTGCCTCGACCTCGTCGCCGACGTACTCGCGCCGACCGCGGAAATCTTCACTCCGCCGCCGCCGTAGCCGTCTTCCTCCGCCAAGTTAGGGCATGGAAGATCTGCACAGACGAACTTCACATCTCCTCACTCCAGTTCGTCGTGTTCTTCGTCCAGGGTAATTAAAAGTTACTTTTACTACCCTCATTGATTCGAATGATTATCTACAAAATCTTCAAAGGTGTTTTTCTTCATATCTTCACATACTAAAACACCTCACATATTATCCGTTCTTGATTCGTTTCTCTAAGCCATGTTTTCTTCAAGATTCCTCAAATGTGTGGATTTTTAATTTACACATCTCTGGAACCTAAGACAAAGAAAGCTTAGTGAAATTCTTGAAGACTCATCTGGTCAAATTCCTCAAACTTGTTCTTTTTACAAAACCTTCTGAGAACGCATATGACCTCTCCAAATTCCTCGCAACTATACTCTGTTCATAGGTACACATGTCAGCTACTGAATCACTAGGTTCTCATCAACTTAACTCATTTGTAGCGTTCCTCGAAGACAAGTTGCATACTTCTTCAGAGAATTCAATTGTTCAAATTCCTCAACTGAAGAAAATGGCTGATGGTAAGAAGCCACAGAAGGGAGGAAAGAGGCCTGAGGTAAATACAGCGTTTGAGATCCCTGATGACATATATGCTGGGTACTGCACACCTACTGAGGAAACCAAGAATGAGCGCAAAGTGCGCAAACAGAGGATAGAGGAGATGGGCAAGAGAATGGAGGGAGTACAGATATGTCACTCCTAAGTACATGAAGAAATTCGCACTCAATCCTCCATGCCCAAGAGCTCCATTGGCACCTGGCCAAATAGCAGATCCCACCAGCCTCAAGCGCGGTGAGGACTATCCTGATGAATGGGCCAAGAACCAAGCCAAGCTGGCTAAGCAAGCCAGAGAAGCAGTGAGGAAATTCAATGAAGACTCTCCTGCTGCTGCTGCCTGTGCTGAGGCTTCAGCTGTCAAGCCAAAGAAGGCTATGTCTAAGAAGCCTGCGCGCAGGCCAAGTTCCTCAGCAATGCCCTCACGGCCAGAATCCACAAAGCCCTCGCGGCAAATTCCGCATGCTGCTCCCGTTCCTCCAAAGTCCTCAGCTCCTCCGCCAAAGCCTTCAGCTGTTCTGACTAAATCCTCAGCACCTGTGCATCTCGCCTCGTGCCAAAAGACTGCCAGCATCTCCATTGCCTCAGGTGTCTTAGCTAGTTCCTCAGCTGCACCAAGTTCCTCAGCTGGCCCCTCACTGCTGAAGACAAAGGCCACTATTGGACGAGGTCCTCGCCCAAGTCCTCAAAAGAAGCAAGTCGCTTTCCAAGTGCCATCTGATGAAGACGAAGCTGATGACGATGAATTTGCAGAAATCATCAGAGACAGGCAAGTCAGGGCCGCTAGAGCCAAAGGATCAGAGGTGCCACTGCTTTTGGATCCCAAGCTGATCCTCGACTACATTGATGATTGGCACAAGGACCCCAACACTCCCTTGCCTGACTTCAAGCTGACTCCTGGCCAGAGTCACATGCTGACCCACTTCATTCAAGAAGAAAAGTGGAAATTTGAGATGGCCAGGTAGATCAAGAAAGCGCAGTACAAGAAAGAGCGCTATCTGAAGAAAAACGTTGTCTCTATGACAACTGAAGAACTTGTCACTATTTAGACTGAGATTAAGAAACTCAGTGATGACTTTGACGCGTATCGCGCTGATTGGCTTGGAGCCAAGGTTCGTTTAGTGAAACTTGCGGATAACTTCACTTCCAATGTTGCAGCCCCAACGCAACAGGAAATTCCTCAGGCTGAAGCATCTGCTCAGCCTACTGAAGAAAATGCCAGCACCGCTGATGACAATCAGGCTGCTGAAGAAAATGTGAGTTCCAGGGCTGATGACCACATTCCAGCCACTGAAGAAATTGCCAGGGCACCCACTAGTGGTGCGCCTGATGAAACTAAAGAACTCAGGGCAACTTCATCAGTTGTACCTGAAGAACATCAACCAGATTCCTCAGCTGCTCCTGCACCAACTTCAACTCCAATCCTTCCATCTGCATCAGATGTGAAGAAGACCAAGGTTGCAGAGCGTGCTGCAGTGAAGAAAAGGAAAGCATCAGCTGCTTCAGATTCTTCAGCTCCGAAGAAAATAAAGCCTATGACAAGTTCATTTGCAAACTCGATTGATGCTGTTCCCATCTCAACCAGGCCATCAAAAGACCTTGTTCCTTTTGATGAAGAATGTGTGATCCCCAGCGGATCTGATGAAGAAACTCCTTCTGCTGCTTCGTCTGAACCGTTGGATGAAGAAATTGAAGTGGATGTGAGCCCTTCAACACCTATCATCTCCTCGCCTATGCCTCAGTTCACCGCTGAAGAGTCTAGCGTTGGAGAAATGGAATATGAAGATGTGGACATTGGCTGCTCCACACCCGTAATCAGTGATGAATTCTGGGAAAGCCAGCATCCAAACTCACCAATGTTCACCCCTCTACAGCAAATTCCTCAGCCCCCCACATAAACTGTTCACCTGGGCTCTGAAGAAACTCATCCCACTGCATCTGTCCATGAGGAAATTCCAGCCACTAGCGCTGAAGAAACTGCTGCTGCTGAACAATCAACGACGCAGACTACCACCGAGGAGGAACCAGAAATTCCTCAGCCTGAAGAACCTGCGATTGAGATTCCTGAGTTCGTGATGCAACTCACTAACACTCCTCTGCCGAAGCCAAAGGATCCATTCTCATGCAAGCAAAAGTTCAAGGCTGATGATTTCTTCGATGAGCATGTATTCTTCGAAGATTACAACCCTTATGACTCTGCTCGCATTAGGAAGAGGCGTTTCTGGACTGCTAGTCAAGCCAATTTCTATTCCTCAGTGCTGTTCAACAAGGAGAAGATCTTCTACCATGAGCATATTCCTCATGTGGATATGGAATCTCTACCGTGCTTCGCACCAGTCCTCAGTGTTCTTCACGACGCTGGGATGCTCAACTTTTGCTCTGACATCTGTGATTGGAATGAAGAACTGATTCTTCAATTCTATGCAACGCTGCACATCACCGGAGATGCTGAAGATGTGAATTCATGGGTGCTGGACTGGATGTCTGAAAACACTCTCTACACGACACCAGCCTCTGAATTGCTTCGTGCTCTACCACTCAGTCCTCCCCTTGAAGAAGCTCGCTGCATCTACAGTGAACCTGAGCTCATACATCATTACATGCAAGTGCTGATGAAACCTTTGAAGCCAGGTCAAGCACCAAGAACCAAATTCCCGTGAAGGAATTGTTGTACGTGCCGAGAACTGTCTATCGTATTCTTACGAGGACAATCAATCCCATCAAAGGCCACGACTCATCTGATGAGGAAATTGTTGGCATCATGAAGAATCTGGTATTCAACATCGTTCATGGCATTCCTGTCAATTATCATGATTTCTTCATGAGGACTATGGCCACTGTTGCACTGTCTCCGTTTGAGATGAAGCCTTATGCACCTTGTATTATGAGATTCCTCAGGACAAGGTATTCACTCAACTACAAAGCTGATTTCCAGAATCACCTCAACTACTTGCCCCGAATTAAAGTCCTCAAGCAGACATATTCCTCAGTTGATGGAAAGGGCAAGGCACCAGCTGTAATAGATGAAGTCATTCGTCCATTGGATGGTCAGTTTCGCAAAGCTGCATCTTATTCCACCAATGATGACTCTGCCACACATGACTCTGCCAATGCACCCAAGTCCACTCCTCAAGCCACTGCTCCGCGCGTGATGACTGACCGTGAACTTCTGCTTAGTCTTCACCAGAAGGTGGATCGAAATCACAAATGTGTTAAGCATCAGTTTGGTTCCCTTCTTCACAACATGACTGCCACACACAATGCAGTGAAGAAAAACCACTGCTACCTCCATCAAGTCTTCGGTCGCACCTGGGCAATCCTGTCACATCTGTATGGTGAAGAAGATCTGAAGAACATGGGTCTCAAAGAAGATTTTGACTGGTCTGCACCTCCACTGAAGAAATTCAAGAAGGTACATGTTCCTTCTCTGGTGGCCAGCTCATATTCTTCATAGCATGACACGGATGAACATGAAGATTTGGACGACACTGCGGCAGGCCCTACATCAACAAACGACCCCAACAACGCTAGCGCTCCTTCATCAACTTGATTATCTTCAGGGGCGTTAGTCCTCATTTTCGATCCTTTTGGTCATTCGATGACAAAGGGGGAGAAATATGAGTTAGTCTTCAAGCGGGTCTACTATATGGGCATTTTTTTTGCTAAGTTACAACTCACGTTCTTCTGAAACATTATTGGATCGAGTTGTAATCTTAAACCCGATGGTGCTCTGATAATTTTGATGCACTATTCTGCATGCTTATTCCTCGTTAATATTATTGCACGCATGCTGAATTTCATCAGGCACCATATTTCATCATGCATTTCAAATTCTTCATATTATATGTTAAATGCGTGTATGAATTACAAGATATAGGGGGAGATCTCCATGATTCAACTCTTCAAGTGTGCATTGCTTCAAAAGCAAATTCCTCACTATGCACATCTTCAGGGGGAGTTCTTCTATATCTTGCAATCAAATTCCTCAATATCAGTAGTTACACTTCATATGTTTATCCCCGTTGAAAACTTAACCTATATTGTCATCAATCACCAAAAAGGGGGAGATTGTAAGTGCATCTAGTGCCCCTTAGTGATTTTGGTGTATTGAAGACTTATAGGTTAAGGGACTAATGCATTTGTGAGTGTACACAGGTCTATAAGTCTACGAGGAGTTTGATATTTATAGGAAAAGTCGACCCCTAAAAATAAATATCTTCGACTGAAGATTTTGATATTTCTGAAGACTTCCATGAAGACTTTGAAAGTGAAGAAATTGGTGTGTCCGTGAAGACTTGATATTTATTCGAGGAACATGAAGCGTGAAGAATTTTGTTTTCGTAGTTTCATTTTCTCTTTCTTGAGTCATAGGAAACACCGTACTATTAAAGGGGGTCGAGGAAATACTAAGGAAAAATTTCCATGTGATGCTCAACTCAAAATCCTACACCTACCAATCGCTTCGAGTGAAGCCATTGGAAATCTCATACAGTTCAGTCAATTTCTTTAGTGACAGAGACAGAGTTCTTCTGGTCTCTAAGGAATTTGTCTTGACTGAGGAGTTAGGAATTCGGCAGTGCGGATTTGCCTACATAGTGAGGAACATGATAGCCCTGAGGATTTTGCTACTCAAAATTCTGACCGTTGCTGTGCTATGCGCCAGCTGTCCCAAAATATCTATCCACCTAACGGTCATATCATTGAAGGGCATTTATGTCTTATCATGTCAGGCTGCTCCCTAGGCTATAAATAGCCGCCCCCTACAACCACTAGCTGGTTGGCTGCTCCGAGAGAAACTGACACTTGTCATTTGAGATCAACCCATCCTCTGAGGACTTTGAGCGAAAATCATCAAGTGAGGAAAAACCAAAAACCAAAAACCCAAACACCTACAAACCCCAAGTGATTGAGCATCACTGAAGAGATTGATCCTGCGTGGATCTGACGCTTGTTACCTTTGGAGACTGTGCTTCTTCCAGACAGTTAGGCGTCATGGTCTAGAGCATCCAAGAGGAATTGTGGATCGCCGAGTGACCAATTTTGTGAAGGTTTGGACATCACCTGAAGACTTACCACGAGTGATTGGACGAGGTCTGTGTGACCTTAGTTCAAGGAGAATACGGTGAGGACTGGGTGTCCTGAGCTGCGTGTTCAGGACTGGGTGTCCGGGACTGTGTGTCCTCGAGTCTAAATACTCAGCCGCTCCAACCAGACGTACAGCTGAGACAGCAGTTGGAACTGGTCTACCAAATCATTGTCTTCACCAAGCTTACTGGTTCTATTCCGTCAACTCTTTCATTTCCTCATAACTGTGTTGTGTGTTTGTTCATATCTGTGTTTGAAGACTTTGACTGAAGACTTTCTCAATTTCCTCAGTTCAATTTCTTCAGTCGGTTTGTCTTCATCCTGTGTTATCCCGTGATTATGCTTCCTGTACTCTGTGCCTGTCTTCATTTCATCATGATGACTATGCTTGTATCCTATTATGTTTACTTTTGAGTACTTATTCAGCTGCTAGTAGTTCTTCGCTAAGTAATTTCCTCACCGACAAATTCCTCAGTGAAGAATTTCATAAAAATCGCCTATTCACCCCCCCTCTAGTCGATATAACGCACTTTGAACTTGGTATTCATTCGAGGAACATGAAGCGTGAAGACTTTTGTTTTCATAGTTTCATTTTCTCTTTCTTGAGTCATAGGAAACACCGTACTGTTAAAGGGGGTCGAGGAAATACTACGGAAAAATTTCCATGTGATGCTCAACTCAAATCCTACACCTACCAATCCCTTCGAGTGAAGCCATTGGAAATCTCATATAGTTCAGTCATATTCTTCAGTGACAGAGACGAAGTTCTTTTGGTCTCTAAGGAATTTGTTCTGACTGAGGAGTTAGGAATTCGCCATTGCGGATTGCCTACACAGTGAGGAACATTATAGCCCTGAGGATTTCGCCACTCAAAATTCCGACCGTTGCTGTGCTATGCGCCAGTTGTCCCAAAATATCTATCCACCTAACGATCTTATCATTAAAGGGCATTTATGTCTTATCATGTAGGGCTACTCCCTAGGCTATAAATAGCCACCCCCTACCACCAGTAGCTGGTTGGCTGCTCCGAGAGAAACTGACACTTGTCATTTGAGAGCATCCCATCCTCCGAGGTGAAAGTGCATTATATCGACTAGAGGGGGGTGAATAGGCGATTTTTATGAAATTCTTCACTGAGGAATTTGCCGGTGAGGAAATTCCTTAGCGAAGAACTACTAGCAGCGGAATAAGTACTCAATAGTAAACATAACAGAATACAAGCATGGTCATCATGATGAAATGAAGACAGGCACAGAGTACAGGTAGCGTAAGCACAAGATAACACAGGACGAAGACAAACAGACTGAAGAAATTGAACTGAGGAAATTGAGAAAGTCTTCAGTCAAAGTCTTGAAGCACAGATATGAACAAGCACACAACACAGTTATGAGGAAATGAAAGAGTTGAGGAAATAGAACCAGTAAGCTTGGTGAAGACAATGATTTGGTAGACCAGTTCCAACTGTTGTCTCAGTTGTACGTCTGGTTGGAGCGGCTGAGTATTTAAACTCGAGGACACACAGTCCTGGACACACCCAGTCCTGAACACACTACTCAGGACACCTAGTCCTCACCGTATTCTCCTTGAACTAAGGTCACACAGACCTCGTCCAATCACTCGTGGTAAGTCTTCAGGCGACTTCCAAACCTTCACAAACTCGGTCACTCGGCGATCCACAATTCCTCTTGGATGCTCTAGACCATGACGCCTAACCGTCTGGAAGAAGCACAGTCTTCAAAGGTAACAAGCGTCAGATCCACACAGGATCAATCTCTTCAGTGATGCTCAATCACTTGGGGTTTGTAGGTGTTTGGGTTTTGGGTTTTTCCTCACTTGATGATTTTCTCTCAAAGTCCTCGGAGGATGGGTTGCTCTCAAATGACAAGTGTCAGTTTCTCTCGGAGCAGCCAACCAACTAGTGGTTGTAGGGGGCAGCTATTTATAGCCTAGGGAGCAGCCTGACATGATAAGACATAAATGCCCTTCAATGATATGACCGTTAGGTGAATAGATATTTTGGGACAGCTGGCGCATAGCACATCAACGGTCGAAATTTTGAGTAGCAAAATCCTCAGGGCTATCATGTTCCTCACTGTGTAGGCAATCCGCACTTGCGAATTCCTAACTCCTCAGTCAGGACAAAGAGACCAGAAGAACTTCGTCTCTATCACTGAAGAAATAGACTTAACTGTATGAGATTTCCAATGGCTTCACTTGAAGGGATTGGTAGGTGTAGGATTTTGAGTTTGAGCATCACGTGGAAATTTTCCTTAGTATTTCCTCGACCCCTTTAACAGTACGGTGTTTCCTATGACTCAAGAAGGAGAAAATGAAACTACGAAAACAAAAGTCTTTACGCTTCATGTTCTTCGAACGAATACCAAGTCTTCAAGGTCACACCAATTTCTTCACTTTTAAAGTCTTCAGAAAATCTTTAGTGATCCAAAGTCTTCAGTCGAAGAACTTCATTTTTAGGGGTCGACTTTCTCTGTAAATATCAAGCTCCTCATAGACATTTAGACCTGTGTATACTCACAAACGCATTAGTCCCTTAACCTATAAGTCTTCAATACACCAAAACCACTAGATGCACTTACAATCTCCCCCTTTTGGTGATTAATGACAATATAGGTTAAGTTTTCAACGGGGATAAACATATGAAGTGTAACTACTGATATTGAGGAATTTGATTGCAAGATATAGAAGAACTCCCCCTGAAGATGTGCATAGTGAGGAATTTGCTTTTGAAGCAATGCACGCTTGAAGAGTTGAATCATGGAGATCTCCCCCTATATCTTGTAATTCATACACGCATTTGACATATAACAGAGAAGAATTTGAAATGCATGATGAAATATGGTGACTAATGTAATTCAGCATGCGTGCATTAGCATATATGAGGAATAAGCATGCAGCAAAACATATCAAAAGTGTCAGAGCACCATCGGGTTTAAGTTTACAACTCGATCCAATAAAGTCTCAGAAGAACGAGAGTTGTAACTTAACAAAAAACGCCCATATAGAAAGACCCGCTTGAAGACTAACTCAAAATTCTCCCCCTTTGTCATCAAATGACCAAAAGGATCGAATATGAGAACTGACGCCCCTGAAGAAATTCAAGTTAATGAAGGAGCGCCAGCGTTGTTGGGGTCATTTGTTGTAATAGGGCCTGCCGCAGTGTCGTGCAAGTCTTCGTTTTCATCAGTGTCGCACGATGAAGCATATGAGCTAGCCACCAGAGAAGGAACCTTGACCTTCTTGAATTTCTTCGGTGGAGGTGCAGACCAGTCAAAATCTTCATTGAGACCCATTTTCTTCAGATCTTCTTCACCATACAGATGTGACAGGATTTCCCAGGTGCGACTGAAGACTTGATGGAGGTAGTAGTGGTTTTTCTTCACTGCGTTGTGTGTGGCAGTCATGTTGTGAAGAAGTGAACCAAATTGACGCTTAACCCATTTGTGATTTCGATCCACCTTCTGGTGAAGACTAAGCAGAAGTTCACGGTCAGTCATCACGCGCGGAGCAGTGGCTTGAGTAGTGGACTTGGGTGCATTGGCAGAGTCATGTGTGGCAGAGTCATCATTGGTGGAATAAGATGCAGCTTTGCGAAACTGACCATCCAATGGACGAATGCCTTCATCTATTACAGCTGGTGCCTTGCCCTTTCCATCAACTGAGGAATATGTCTGCTTGAGGACTTCAATTGGGGGCAAGTAGCTGAGGTGATTCTGGAAATCAGCTTTGTAGTTGAGTGAAGACCTTGTCCTGAGGAATCTCATAATCCTAGGTACATAAGGCTTCAGCTCAAACAGAGACAGTGCAACATTTGCCATAGTCCTCATGAAGAAATCGTGATAATTGACAGGAATGCCATGAAC